>NC_088920.1:3290000-3435000 GCF_038396675.1 Hydra vulgaris
TAGCGCAAAAAGACTGAAACAAATATGTTAAAAAACATTATTTAGTTCTTTATTAGTTTAAAAAATCTAGCTTACTAGGGAACAGGTAAGTCGATTTCACAACCCGACCTTCCTTATATATATTTATATATATATATATATATATAAATGCTGTAGAAGATAAAAGTTAGAAATGTATTTTTTACTAATATATATATATATATATATATATATATATATATATATATATTTATATACTTATGTATATATTTATATACTTATGTATATATTTATATACTTATGTATATATGTATATATTTTATTCATATATTAAAACGCATAAATAAGGTCTGTGATATACACATATCACTGACCTTATTTTTTATGTTTTATAGTAAAACCTTTGTAACAAATTTTTTAATCCGACCTAACGTGTATACCTTAAAGATTTGACCTCAGGTTGTCCTGCAACTGGTAACATGTAATTTAGTACAACCTGTTTGATTTCTTGTTGCTTTATAGGATAAGCTCTTTTAGGCAAATGCTAAGAAAAGCCAACTCTGACTTGAACATACCTTCGTAAAGACTCCAATAGTCACATGCTTGGCCTGGGCATTTACATTCATAAGAATTCATCCATTTCAAACTAGTTTCAAATTCACTAAGTATTTTTTTATATGCTTTTGTTTAGCAACACTCTTTTTTTCGTTTAGTAACACTCCTTTTTTACGTTTAGGAACAATCTTTCTCGATGTTATTTCTGATCAAATTAACCAAGCCCCTTCTCTTTATCAATCAGCCAATATCGTTGTTGTTGGTGACTTTAGCGATCATTACACTGAATGGCTTGGCTCTCGTGTCAATGGCTCTGCAGGCCTTAAGGCTCACAACTTTTGCCTTTCCTAATCTCTAACTCAAATAATCAACTTTCCAACCCGTTTTCAAATTAACCCTAATCATTTTCCTTCTCTACCAATGTCTTGTTTCAGATCCTAGTCAGTTCTCAGTTGCTCCACTTTCACCTTTAGGTGCTTCAGATCACAATATGATCTCTCTTATTATCTCATTCTTCTTCATCATAAAAATCACCTTTTCATCATCTTTTTTTAAATTACCTTAAAGCTGACTGGGACTTTTTTCTGATTTTCTTTGTGATTGCGCTTGGGTAGAAATCTTTCGTTTTACTAGTGATAAATATTCTTCTTACATAACTTGTTGGATTCAAGCTGGCATGGAATATTTTATTCTTCTCCAACTATTCCATGTCAAGCCTCACTCTTCAACATGGTTTTCCTCACATTGTTCTTTTGCAATTTCCTATTGCAATTTCATAAGTCTTCTTCCTATCATACGCAAGGTTTTTGCATCTTGAATATGTTGTGTTAAAAAAGAAATCGGCATTTTAATTTTTTATGTTCTTTTGAATAAAATATTTTTCTTGTACCTAATGCTTTCTATAAAATGTGCACAGTGTTCCCAGAATCTTTAATTTTTATAAAAAGTTTAAAACCCCATAAATTGTTTATAAAATCTTGTGAAAATATGTGTAAAATACTATTTGGACTAAAGAATCTGATTCTGAGGTCAAATTTTATGTTTGTCTTTCTAACCTAGGGAATAGGAGAACTGTGATTGGAAAAAGGCACTAAGGGTTTTTTTTTATTATATTTTTTTTTATTTTTATTAATATAAGTTAAAATATAAAAATATTTAAAAAAAACTTTATTAAAATCAACTTAATTGTAATCTTCATTATGCTGATTGATTCTAAGGAGTATGTTGAACTTAAATACAAATCAGATTGACTCTCTTTTGGACTAAAAAATCAATCTAACATTTATTGATATCAGTGTTATTAATACTGGAAGAAAGAAAATCAAAGAATACTCAATCAAGCAGTATCAAGGAGTAATTTTAACCCCCACGTTCTGCTCAGACCATGTATGAGTCTGTAGGCCCAGAATGTGGTATATCTGGGCCTACAGACTCATACACAATAATAATATCAGATGGTGTTTTTAGTAGCTTCTGATAAAGTATTGCAAAAAGTACTGAGCACATTATAGTAGTTTTTATCTGTGATGAACCCATGTAGCATGCATGCTAGGTCATTGGCATCACTCCTGGAACAGTTGAAGTAGTGGCAAAAAGCAATTATCAACTTTTTGCCATCAACGATACTTATATCTGTTTTTACAAATACTTTTAACCATTTTCTGAAAGAATATGGCAAGTTGCATTTTTTTGCCAGTTTACAAAGAGTTGGTTGAAAACACTTCTTCACGCTAATGCTACTTTCCTTTGCTTTTACTAGAGTAACAGGACTGGTAAAAATAATTGAGTTAAAGATTTGATTAGTCCATATTACAAGGTTGTTTGCATCTTTAGTTTAAAGGGACACCAATAGAAACCAATAAAGTTTCCTTTAAGTCAACATCTTCAGAATCAGAAAACTGAAGTTGATGATTTGGTTTCCAGAAACATCATGTTCAAATTTACTGTCAACATATACAGAGTGATGATTTTTAGCATTAAGCTGGGATATATTCAAGCAGAAATTCAACAGTATCTTTGACAATACTGTTGACAGGGATAAAGTTTGCTTGTCATCACTGCCTATCTTATTATGTAGCAAAGTTTAAAGACATCCACATCATTGTGTCTCAGCTCTTAAGGAAAATAATTTTTTATAAGCTTTATAAGTACTTTTAAAAGCATTTCTTAAAATAATAAATATCACCCAATATGAAAATCATATATTTGCAGCATTTGAACAATTAAAGTTTTCTATGTTCGTAAATAATGTGTATGTAGTTGCAATATTTTTAAAATTTAACCTGATATTCATAGAAAGATATAAGTTATACACTAAAGGAGTACTGATATGTTGACTTTAACTCCTTTCCCCATCAATGATCACATCTCTGTTGAACTTCTTTTAAGAATGTTGTCTTATCTATTCCCTATTCATTAGCATGTTTTTCACAATATCCGCAAAATCATCTAGAATTTTGTTGTTACTTAATTTCTCAGCTTGATCACTTAATTTAATAAATATGTATTTCAATATGAAGTTAGCTAAAAATAAAGAAATATAGATTTTAAAGTCGTGTTTTTTTTATTTTCTGTCAAAACAAACGCTTAAAAAATTTCTGGGCACTTTTAACTTGCAATTTGTAGCCAAATATTTATGTTAGAAAAATAAAACAATTTTTTTCTAAGCCTTTTTTATTTCCTACCCTTTTTTGTGACTTAAGCTCACTTTTCTTCTGAATCACCAGCTGATCCTGCTGCTGCAGTTGGATTACCAGCCAAGAGAACTTTGACCTCCTCTTTCTAAGCTTTCCACAAAACGTTTTCTCACATTTTCCTTAAAAAAACTTTACTTTAGTAAATTTGATTAAATTTCCCTAAGATTGTTTTTATTAATTTCCTTTTCTTCATCAAAAGATATATTGTGTATTTCTTTAACTTTTTTTTACAGTTAGTTTACTTTTGTCAAAAAAACCTAACCCTGGTTTTCCATTGAAAGTTTATAAAATTTTTATTAAATTATATATTTTCCAATATTTCTAAAATTATATATCAAAGATTCTCTTTAAAATATGAGTAAACTGTCTTTTTTGTGCATTTAAATATAGTGAAAAACACAGTAACGTTATGTATATTTAAATGTAAAAATTGTTAATTAAAAAAGATTTACATAATGAAGCAACTAACTTTACTAACTCTGATTACATATATTTTTGAATTTGGAATTTAGAAATAAAATAATTTAGAAATAGCATGTTTATATTGGATTAAATGTGTTTCTCACCTATGCTTATTAATAGTAATAATTCAACGATATTTTTTCATCAAGTTCATCAGAAACAGATAACAGAGTTTCTGTCAAAAAATGTAAAAATTAAGTTACTTAATATTTAATATATTTAAAAGTAATATTTAACAACTGAGTATTGCATGTTTTGTTCACTTAAAAAGTATAATAAAAACAAATTTGTTTCATTTATTATTTATTTAACTTTTATTTTATTTTCTAATATGAGAATGTGTTACGTTGAAAGAGTAAAATTACTTACGATTTTTGTAATGCTCTTTTGAATATAATTTTTTTTGTACTTGATAATTTTTATCAAATTTATAGTCTCAAAGTTTTAACTTTTTTTATAAACAATACTTTTAACAGCATTTTTAAATAAATTTTATTAATAATCATTAACCAGAGATCCATACAGAACATAAACATTAAAATATATAAAGTGACTTACGGATAAACAAACAACATCCAAAAAGCCCACACAGACTAAAAACACAAAAATTTATAAAGTGGGTTTAAATTGAAATTGAAAAGCACACTCGCTAATCTTCATCAGAAGTATTGTGAGGCAGTTCGGCATCCTCTTCAAAGATTTTTTTTATCTTTTTAGTTTAACCATAAAAGTTTGCTTTTAAATAATTTGCATGGTTTTTTACCAGGTAAATCTTGCTTTACAAATTTACTTGAAAGCCAAGATATTTTAACTCTAGCAGTGGATCAAGATTATCCTATTGATATCCTCTTTACTGACTTTTCTAAACCATTTGACAGAGTTCACCATAGAAATCTTATATTAAAAATTGAAATGTACGGTATAATGGGATTCATTCTTAAATGGATTGAGTCTATTTTATCAAATAGAAGGCAAAGAGTTGTTCTTGAAGACATTGCTTCTACATGGCTTAGTGTTTTAAGTGATGTGCAGCAACGCTCTGTTCTGGGAACAATTTTTTTTTTAATTTATATCTATGATCTTCCAGACAAGATAAAAAATAAATGCAAGCTCTATGCTGATGATTGCAAAGTTTTCCACATAATCCGTAATAACAGTAGTAATGATCTACAGGATGACATAAATTCTATTTTTAATTGATGCAATGACTGGAGTTTGCAACTAAATATAGAAAAATGTTATAAAAATAAAATAATGCATGTCAATAAAAGTAATAAATTAAATAAAAATATCAATAAGTATTACATTTCTGATTATCAATTGAGTACTGTGGATTGTGTAAATGATCTTGGTATCATGTTTAAAAGCCATCTGAAATATGTTCATCATATCTGTGTGTTTCTAAAGCAAATAGAATTTATGGTCTTATGCGACACATGTTTTCATTTTTAAATGCTGACATTGTTTTATGTTCCGCTAGTACACCTTCATCTAGAATATGCGTCTTCTACTTGGAGTCCATTTTTTTTAAAAAGACATTAATGTTATTGAAGAAGTACAACATAGCAAGAAGATTAATTTCAGGATATTCAGAGCTTCTTTATGAGGAAAGATTAAATTGACTTAATTTAACAACCTAATCTATGAGAAGAGAAAGAAGCGATAAATTAGCTTTGTTAAATGTTTTAATAATTTTTTTCAGCTAAATACAGTATCTTCCCTAAGGAACTTTTGTCAACCAACTGGACCAGCTGGAAGTATATTGCAACCAGTTAGAAATTATAATTTTATAAATTTGACTATTCTCCTCAGTTTATGTAAAAAAAAACTATTTTTTTATAGACATAATTTCAAGTTATAATTTTTCTAGAACTTTTATCAAAATAGTTCTGTTTTTAAAGTTTTTTTTTTTTTAACTTTAATGATATTTGAGAATAATTATACTCTCCTCAACTTTGGAAAAAATCAGAAACTCTCTAGAAAATTCCAAAATGAAGTTAACTTTATTTTTTCCATTTATTCAAAGTGTTTACATGTAATTTTTCTGATTAGCTACTGTTGTCTGCAATAAATGGGAAATATATAAGCAGCTTGTTGAACTTTTTAAATCAAGTATATATAAAAAATATTTAGTCCATTTGCCCAAAAACTCCAATTTAAACCCACAGTTAGGGAGAATTATGTCTCAAATTTAAAATTGTTTGATATCTTCTGAAATTAATGCTTAATAGTTTGTTATAAGACTTTCATAATATATATGGGGTATTAAAGACTTCTATAATAAAAAAAGAATTTTATTAAAAAAAGTCAAAATTAGTTACAAACAGCTTGTTTTAATACCTTTCTACTTTTTTAATTGTTAACTATAAACTAGTTAACAATTAAAAAAATATATTTCTTTCAATCTATTTTTAATAAGAAAAGTCTTGGTCAGGAAAGCGAGCGACTTCAAGTATTTATATGAGTATGCAAACAGTATTTTGTTTTGACAATTTAACCACGGTTTTTAAGAAATGCTCTGAAAAAATTGGATTTTAATTACAATGAAAATAAATAACTTTGACATGTTTATCTTTACTAACGTCTTTACATTAGTAAGATGCTTTTTAATAAAGTAGCTAATCATTTTAATTAAAGTAGTAAATTAATAATTAAATTAATTTTGAAGCTCAGCTTTAGTTTTTATACTGTAAAGTATACATATCACAACAGTAACTTTACGAAACTGTAAATTACAAAATCAAATATTCTTTACAACAAAAAGAGTTTTTTATAAGTAATATGAAAAAAAGTCAAAATTATTTTTAAAAATTTTAATTTTATAAGCAACAACTTTAAACAGCGATGGTCTCTTTAATAAACTTTATATAAGAATCATTAAGGTTAGTTCACTCGAAAATTAAAAAGATTTTGTTAAGAAAATAGAAAAAGACAAACTTTTTTGAAAGTTTTTTGAATTTATTGATAGATTTATTGGCTACTTTTACAATAAGTTTTTATCTCAAGTTTCCTCATAGTTAAGTTAAGATTAATTTTTATTGCGTTTTTAAAATGTACAAAAATTTTTAAAATGTATTAACAGCCGTGGTCAAGTTTTCAAAATCAAATAGTATTTGCGTGGTCAAATTATGACGTGAAATCGCATGCCTGCTTTTCCAAGCCTTTAGAAATAAAACCTTTTTGTGTTTTTGAGCTCAGGCTCGTGTAACGTGAAAAAATATCACTAACTAAACACTAATGTATATCGGTTGTTATTGGATACTTGAAATATTGTAAGCTTTTTGTAAGCACCTGACACAAACAGAAAAATGACTAAAGAATGTTATAATTAGCAGAAACATTCTCAAACCATTTGGCTGTGTATAATCAGCTGATTTGATATCAGATATATAGAGGACTCTAAAAATAAATTTAAATCTGATAAATCCGAAAACATAATTAAAATCTAAAAACATAATTAACTAAAGCAAAAATTCTGATATTGGTTCTTCTAAACTAGTGAGTATTCTTCTTTCGGAATGATTTTTTAAACATTAATAAAAACTGCCTCAGTATTTCGAAGCAGATTGTCGTATATATTTTTAATTATTATTTATTCTAATTCACTTACAACTGCAACCAACCAATATTAATTTGATTGTTATTAGAAAACAAAAATATGTTAAAAGGAAAACGGTTGACAGAAGTTTTGAAAAATTGTAAGTTGTGAGCAGTTCCATATGAAAACATCCATTTTTTTACTATGTACTTTAGAACTGTTGTACTGTGAACTTTCAAGTTTAACCTATTAAAATAATAGAGAAAAAGAATATAAAAAACAGAAAAATCAAAGATGGTGTGCCACATAATTTTTCTTTAAATTAGTTGAAATATATTGAACTGACCTTATATAAATTGTAATATAAATTGTATTTAAATTAGTTAAAATATATTGAACTGACACTATATAATGGTATCTAAAACATAACAACTATAATTTAAAAAGCCTACTATATCTGTTTTTACAGCCTGAAAATGTGTTTTTTATTTCAATTAAAATAAAATTTGTTGTAACATTAAACTGATTATACTCTGTTTTGGGTAATTCTACATCAAATCACCTAGTCCATTCAACCATGAGTCTTCCTTTTTGTTTCATGTTCATTTTATTTATTAAAAAAACATTATTATAAAAAAAAAATACTCTTAAAAAAACATTGCGTGGAAAATTTTAGATAAAAATTTTAGCAGTTATTAATTTTTATATTGGCTTTTATATTGACTTTATATAAGTTTCCTGAAATGACCCAGTTTTTGAAAAAACATTTATTTTAATTAAATAAAAAATAACGGCAAAAGTATGAAAATAAACATTTATTATGTTTTTTTGAAGCAGAATCCAATAAATCTACTTAAAATACTAAAATTAGAAAAGAGCATGCTTAAAAATTATTAAAACAACAAATTTATATAATTTGTTCCGGGCCCCCAATATCTCAAAACACCTTTTTTTTTATATGCTATTAACATTTTAAGTTACTTGAAAGCTTACCTGTCATCAAAGATCTAACTGGAAAAATAACATTAACATAAAGAACTATAATTTCAATGATAAATCACTTATTGAAGACATTAGTAAAAATGCAATAAAAATAAATTATCAATAACTTATTTTATATAACTTAGGTATTCACTAGAACTAAAGCAAGCATTAGAAAATATAGTTTTTTCAATATGTTGAAAATAAAACAATAGTCTTCTATTTGAGGCCAGTAAAAGTATGTTGAGGGAAGTTTTGTGTTAGTTAAAGCATGTTGATGGGAACTTTTGAAGAAGCTTAACTTCAAAATCAACTTCTTGATTGATTTTAGTTATAATGTTGATCCACCACTTACCATCATAGACTTAACCCTCAGAATTAGGGTTGGTATTTGGTAATACTGACCTAACTGCTGACCAAGAAGTGCTTAAGGTCGGCAAAAAATGGCCGACCACGTTTCTATGTTTTATGGTCAAACCTTTGTTGATGAAATACATGGAAACATACATAAACTTGAATGTCTTCAAAACATCTTGGTGTGGAAGAACAACAAGAATATTTGTGAACACTAAAAACCCGCCAAATATACAAACAAACTAATTCTATTGGTTTAAAGAATACACTGACTAAGTGAAATAATGTTCTAGATGTAATCTGTTGAAATGTTTTAAAACTTGTATTATTCGAGATTTTTTAAGTTTTGAAATTCCAAGCATAAGTTGTTTTAAGAATATATTATCGAACTAACTATTATTTTAATACTATGGCTCATTCTCGGAGCCACATCTGCAAATCCGTAAATCTTTTAAACTATTATTATTTGTTTACAAAAATAAATGTTTAAAATATATTTTTAAATTGTTAAAATTTTGAAAGTTTATTATATATTATAGATTTTATTAGTATATTCTTATTTAATTAATTATTAATTAATTTTAAGAACATTTTTCCATCCACCCAAAGCTCATTAAGCCCCCCTCCTCCTCCCACTTAATAATTTTTACTTGTTATTGACAACAACAAAAATTTCTCAAAACAAAAGTGAAAATCTGTGAAAATTTTTTAAGAATTAAAAAACATACTAGTAACTGATAAATATTCTTATTTCAGCATTTCCAGCGCTAGTAAAGTGTGCTAATCTTCTTTTTGTTTTTGACAAACTTGTTTACAGAAAGTAGACTATTACATTCCTACTCTACTAGAAATATACACAATTGAAAACTAAATGTACCATCTTTTAAAAGCCAGAAGTATGCTAAAAATTCTATTGTTAATCAGTGCATCTGTGAATGGAGCAGGAGCTTTGCATGCATTTTGAAAGAGTCCAAAAAAACTATATCCTAAAATACCTTTACTCCATCTTAATTTTACTTATATTATGTTTATCAGTTTATTTTATATTTATCAATTGGTATCACTCCTCAGAGTTCTGTATGAGTGACACCATCCTAAGTAAATCATTAACTTATTATTATAATTAATTTTATGCTTATAACTACCATTATTATATTAGTTATTATTATTATTTTTTCATTGTAATTATTTTAAACAAACTTATTATTACTATAACTATAATTTGTATTAATTTTTTTTATCTTATTATTTTATTATAATATATTATTATTATTATTCAGTAGTAGTAGTAGTAGTAGTAGTAGTAGTAGTAGTAGTAGTAGTAGTAGTAGTAGTAGTAGTAGTAGTAGTAGTAGTAGTAGTAGTATTTATTATAATATATATTACTATTATTATTATTATTATTATTAATATTATTATTACTATTATTATTTTTATTATTGTTATCAAAACTATTGTAAAAATGATTTATGAAAATTAAATAGCATGTTTTTGTTGTTTTCGTTGTTGTTGGACCCCTTTTCTACTTATATACTTTTTTTGTTTTAAATACTAATTAAAATTAAAAAGCCCACTCACTAAACATCATCGGCGGTATTGTGAAGCAGTTCCACTTTCTAAAGTATTTTTAACCTTTTAAGTTGATTTCTATCTAGTTAATTAATTTCTACATTAACTCAATGATTTAATTAATTAATTTGTTTATCTTACGAAGAAGAATTGTTTCAAATATGTTAAACTTTTCAAACTACGCGAAGCATTAAATAGTTATTAAAAGAATTAACTTTTTTTATTTATAAAATAATTAAGCTAAAAAAAAACTAAAACTAGCGTTGGTTTTATTTGAATCTTGTTGGACCTATCGAGGCTGGGGGCTCGTTTTGTTTTGGAGACCTTTTTTATATCCCACATCAACATAAAAATGACTAATAGAAAAGGTTTTCTTGACTATTTTGGGGCCGGGGTTTTCTCTGCAGTAAATAAATTTGATAATAATGTTTTCAAGATTCCATGTGGTGGTCATTCTTTGAATCTTGTGGTTAATGATCTTTTAAAGACGAGAGATATAGTAAAGTAAAAAAATTAAAAAATGGCTCAAAGTGTTACAAAGTAAAGTTTTAAATACATTTTTGCTAATGATTTTTTCTTAGCAGCTACTTTTCTTGATTTCAAATTTTGTAAATTTAAGTTTATGATTACTTTCTATGAACCTTATGATTTTCTCCTATGAATCTTACGATAGTCTTTGATTGTTTCATGTTAAAGTTTTTGAAGTTGTTTTTTATCATTTTTTTTTAATTTTGCTAACAATTAGCTAAAGTTATTAAATTTTTATTAAGAAATTCTAACATTTTTCAAAGAAATTTCCAAGAACTTTCAGTAAAAAAGTGTTTTTTTTTTAACTTATAATCTGTTGTATTTAAAAAGATTTTTAAACCAACAACTTTATGCTTATGTAATAAATGATAAATAAAAATGTTTGTCAAATTTAATAAAATTATCTCAAAATATAATTTTGGTTTAAAATATCTTCAATCTTCAAACTACCAATAAAAATCAATTTTAAAAAATTTAATTTAATTCATATTAAATACAGGAATTTTTTTGTTAAGAAATTTCAGAACTTTATTTGTAATGAAATTACTAATAATAAAAAAAATTTAAAAATGAAATAAAATTACTAATAATAGTACTTCAATTATGATAAGTAGTGATCGACCGAAACCGAAATTTGAGCCGAAACCGAAAGTACCGAAATTTCGGTTCAGTTAAGCCGTAGCCGAAATTTCGGCCGAAATTTGAAAATGAATGTTTAAAATCCCTGAACCTTTTATGATCACCAAATTAAAGCAAAAAAAAACTATTTAACATATATCTAAGCAATCACTATGTAACATAGTTTGATAAAAACTATAATATGTCAAGACATTTCAATAATTAAAGGTAATAATTAAAGAATTTTCTCGACGAACTACAGAAATATAGAAGACCTATAGGTCTTTTAACAGAGCACCGCGGAAGTGCATTTAACCAGGAAGTTTACGCTTCCTTCATTACCGTGACGCAAAAATGTATCCTAAGCTCGTTTTGAGCCTGGATCTCCTGCTTCCAAGTCAAGCGCTCTAACCACTGCGCCACGGTCGCACAAGAAACTTCAGACCTTCTTTAAAGTGTGAATCAATTTTTGAGATTTATAGGACTGCCGGTAGTTGTATTGCTTTTTCAGTTAAGAGATTTTTTAGAGTAAACCACTTCTTAAATGTGATGAAAGTCCGCTAAGTGATTGAAGTTTTGGACTGTACGATCCATGAGATATTTTCAAATTGCAAGTTCCGTATTTGAAATCACTAACTGTCACGGTAAAATGATTCCACAAAGCAGATTTTTATCAATTATTTTCCGTTGTAAAATTTAGCACTGCGAAACTTTTGATGAAACTATTGCTTTGGGTTGCTTTACTTAAATGTTAATTCATTTTAAGAATGATTTGAGAATAGTAACTTAAAACTATTATGTAACGTGATTTCAATTAAAATTTTTACAATTGTTATAATTAAAAATTGATTTACTAACAAACGATTACAATTAGGAAACCGTCATAACCCTACTTATATTAAAACTTAAAAAAAATCTTATAAAAGTTTCGGTTCATTTCGGTTGCGGTTTGAACCGAAATTTCGGCCGAAACAGGAAAAGTAAAAAAATTGTTGAAGCAGAAATTTCGGTTTCGGTTTCGGCCGAAGCCGAAAGTTTCCGTTCACTAATGATAAGTAATCAAAGTACTTTAATTAGTAGATAAAAAGATAAATTTGTTTAACTTAAGCTTGCCTTTTTTATTTGTCTGTATGTTTTTTATATTTGTTTTTTAATGTTATTTATGTCTATTAAATTAGTATGTCACCTCTCCAAGGATAAGGAGACCATTACAATTTAGGAGACACTTTTTTATTTATTTACGTTTTTTTTTATTGGGGTTATTGGTCCCTTTCACATCACCTTAACTTCAAAACATGAAACTTGCAATAAAGACCACTGTGCGAAAAAAAAGTTGTGTAAGAGCCATTGTTAAGAAGTTTTTTAGAAGTGATACTTCAAATAGATTTCATATTAAAAAGTTTTTCAGAAGTCATAACTTCAATCACTTTTAGTAAAAATAAAGTTAAAAGTAATAATTTGAAGCCTAAGTAAAAATTTTGTCAGATAAAATAATAAAAAGTAACATAACAACAAATAAAAAGTTTTTCAAATATATTAACATTAACTCCAATGGGTTCATTCGGAACTCTGTCTCGTCTGATTTTTCTCGGTTTTTCAGAGTTTGTGAAATCGAGAGAAATCGAGAGACTTCAACGGAATTTCGACAAAGTTTTTTAAAAATATCAATTTTTACTCCTAAAATAAATAAATTCTTATTTTGTTTCTACGCTGTTTTTACTATAGTTCTTGTTGTTTTTAAAATGTTAGAGTTCTCTTTGTTCAATAACCACACTAATTTACATCGCAAAGCAATTGGTAATGCACAGTGGGCCAGGTGGTGGTGGTGGAAAAAAACCTCCAAAAAAAGCTTATTCTATTCAAAACCATATAATAAAACATAGTCATACTTTACCATTGTACTATTTCAAAAACTCTTTTGAGTATAATAGTAAGTTTTAATAATAGTATTTTTTTAAATCCACAAAAATAAATTGTAATGCATAATAAAATTTCATTTTTTGTCAAAAAAGCAAGAGTATTTTAATTTTAAAGCAATGATATAGTAAACAGTAATTCTTAAAATATTATGCGTATGTGAATACAAAATAAGTATTAGGTCAAGATCATTATTTATAATATATACAAAAACTGGTCTTAAAATAGCGAGATAAGTTTTTAACTTAATTAACTTATAATACTTATACAGAGATAGTAAAAAATGTCATACAAGCATTGCTTGTCCAGAAAGCAGTACAAACGGCCTAACTGGATACATCAAAAGTTGCGAGAAAATAGATTTAAAACCATCCAGTTCCAGACCAGAGTTTTGACTAAGATGTCGTTAAACTATCTTCTTGCAAAGTTAACAGCTCTTGATTGATATTCGATTAGATCCATATCTCAATCTGAAATACTAAGAATGCTTTTTGAAAATTATGGGCATAGTTTGCTCAAGTCAGCATCCACAATTGCAAAAAAAAATTAAGATGTTTCATGCTGAAGCCAAATATTTAATGATTGCTGAATTGGCTATATAAGGAGAAAAATTTGGACTAACGGGTGACGAATGGTGTAGCAATAGAGGTAGAAGATACTACAATTTAAATGTTCATTACACAAGAACGTATTGTTTAGGAATGGTGAGATTGTGATCTCCTAGTTCTGCCGAAACATTAAACATTTTGATAATGGAAAAATTAAAAGAGTTTGGTATAGGTATTGAAGATATTGCAGGTAAAACTGCGGATGGCTGTAGGTGGATGGTGAAATTGGGTACAATATTTAATTTTCCACATCAGATCTGCCAGATCATTCAATTCATTTGAATGTTTGTGATTTGATATACGCTAAAAAAGATTGTCGCAAAATTTTGAACAATGAAACTGAATCGGATAATGAATATTGAATTAGAAACGGAAGCTGATGAACAGACTGAAGGAGATTTTCTTATTGACTATTTGGAGAACGAGATTGAATATGAAGAAAATATTGAAAAAAGTCTACAGAAACTTTGAATACTAATTAAGCTTTTGAAATATTCATTGTTTTGATATGCATTCTTAAAAGAAAAATAAACAAAATTCACGGATCTATGCATGACAAAGGACTGTTGTTCAACAACTGTACTAGATGGAACAGTGTTTTTCAGATGGTTAAAAGATTTTTGGATTGCTTAGAAGCTGTAAAAAAAAAACGCTCGAAGAACTAAACTGCTTAAATATGTTAAATAAAATTGACTTGAATTTCTTAAAATTGCTGTCCGACTTATTGGAAGTCATTGCTGACGCTACAGTTCGCTTCGTAAAACCAAATACAACAATTTTGGAGTGTGACATTGTTATGGAAACATTAGCAAGGAAATTGAAGGTTGTAGAAACTGACATCAGTTCTAATTTTGCAGAGGCATTAATCTTCAGATATGAAAATCGTAAAAACATTATGTTAGTATCATTGAGTCGTTTTTTGCAAAGTCCCAATTTATTTAAAAATAAAAACCACACATTTTTTTACTCTTCCAAAAAAGATATTCAAGTTTATGCAGCAAATTTATTTGATCAACTATTTACAACATAAGAAAATTGTTTCCAACCAAAATCAGATGATCTCGCTAAAAGCAAAAAAGGAGAACCATCACAATCGACATCTTTTTTTGCCAAATTCAAGAAGTTCTAAATCAAAATCAATCAGCAGTTAAAAATCCAAAAAAAATCAAGACCTTCACCGATTAGTTAGAAGAGTATGAAGTAACTGGTGTGAAATCAGAAGCAGTATTGAAATTTGATCTAGCCATCCACCCAATTGAAGCAACTTCCTCGCAAGCAGAAAGAGTTTTCACCTCGTCTTCCAGATTTTTCACAAAGTTTTGTAGTTTGCTTTCTGATAAAATAATAAATGCTTTGATCTTTTTAAAATATTATTTAAAAAGATCTTCAGAATAAAACCTTTTTTTTTTTGTTGCTAATTTTTACTATAAGTACCCCAAGAAGTCTTTATTACAGAGCACCGCGAAAGTGGCATTTAACTGAAAGTTAACACCTTCCTAACCGATGCCGGTTAGAATACCATTTATTAAATAAAAATTGTTCATTAAAAAAATTGATAAAAATAATTATTTAAGTATACTAAGAAATACAAAGCTATAAATTTTTTTTTAAATTTATTTTATATTTTTCAAAAGTTTTATGTCAAGTTTATTATAATAAATATTTTACATTTGTATAAAATTATAGTAACAATGATCATCATTGTCATGATCATGAACATTATCAAAATCATGATGATGACATTACTAGAAATTTTTTTATTTTACTTAGATTTGTTGAGGATGTCGGCTGAACTAAAAAAATATTATCTTAAATATTATGGGAAAATTGGTGAACTTCAACTATTATTAAAAGCATCTGCAAATGTTGATCTGATACAAAAATTTGTTGATCTATGTGTTGTTAATGCAGCGAATGCTCAAGTGGATGCTGTTTTTAGTGTTGAACGAAAAGATTTTCTTAAAAAGCAAATGAATTATACACCAATTCCATATAGTGAAATATTTACTAAAGAAGAATCAGTAATATTAATATCTGGAATAGCTGGCATTGGGAAAACATGGTTGCTTAGAAAATGTTTGCTTGATTGGTCAAATGGTTTAATTTGGAAAAATGTTGAACTTGTGTTTTATTTGGAATGTAGGAGGCTTAATCAACATCAAAATATTTCTAATATTAATGAATTGCTAAATGTTTTCTACAAAGATATTGTTAATGACATTAACATTAGTAATGATACTGCACTGTTTATAATTGATGGATTAGATGAATTTAAATATATGAATGAGTTATTAAATTCAAGTTTAACTTGTAACTATCCTATTGTTAATACTTTAAAAGAAGTTCAAAAATACAAACATGTTATTGCTGGTAGAGTTTATGCAATAGATCAGTACCAAAGTCTATATGCAAAACATAGCGATAAGTTAACCATTCAAATAATGGGGTTTAATGAAAATGGAATAAATAATTATGTAGAAAATCATGTTGTGGAAGAAAAAAAACAAGTTGTAAAAACAACATCAAAGGAGTCTCCCATTGCAAAAGCCATGGCATCTGTTCCATTTTATTTGTCTTCCATGTGTAAAATTATAAGTGATTCAAAAAATATAGATTCAAATACTTTCTTAACAATGACAGATTTGTATGGAAATATTTTTTTATATTTTTTACGAGAACACATTATTAAAAACAATAAATTGGTTTATGAGATAATGGAAGATAGTTCCAATAAAAAATGTATTTTGAATATTTGCAAAATTGCATATAAATTGTTTGTTGAAAATAAAATAATTTTTTCCAAAGAAGAAATTCAAGCTTTTCATAGTGACTTTGATAAAAATGAAGGTAATTATTTCGGATTTATAGAAAAGATTGAAACAGATCTAGGTTGTTATTATCAATTCGCACATTTGACAATAATGGAGTTTTGTGCATCTGTATATGCATATAATTGTTTAAGTAATAAAGAGGTTATGGCCAATAAGAGGCTGAAGAGTTGCTTATCGATGATTTGTGGATTAGCCAATAAAAACCAAAACAGTTTAATAAAGTTTCTTGTTAATCTGAATCCTATGAATGAATCTTTACCTTGGTTTTCTAGTTTTAGTAAGTCATTTTAGATAAACACACTGGTGTTCAATAAGATATAAATAATATAAATTTTTAACTTATTTTTAACAAATTATTTTGTTAGTGCAATATATTTATTTATATATGTGTGTTTGTGTGTATTTGTATTAGGTAAGGTTTCAACATGTTATTTATGTTAATTCAATTCGTTCTTCAATATAAAAGTTGAGAAACAGCTAAATTTTTTCATTCATTGACTTTTGATTTCATTGAATTCCATGCTAAAGTTAAGAAGCAATTGATTTAGTTCTTGCATTAACTTTTATGCTAGAGTTGAGAAACAACTGAATTTTAATAAAACTTTTTTCACAAATGATTAAAGTATCAACTTTTCAATAAAATACTTTCATTAACACAGTACTTGGTAGCATATCTGTTTTTACAAAAAGGATTGCAGAGTCTTTTTTAAGAGTTTTTGTTAATAAAATATAACATATAACTTTTTATCAAATTTGTTGACAATATAAGTTTATGACATGAGGAGCGTTTTTAAAATCTCATCAACAAGATAGTTAAATTTTTTTTTTCTAGACTATTAAAGATTGTGATGAGTCCACAAAATGAAATATTATTTTGAAAAAGTTTTATATTTACATTTAAATTTACTTTAATTTTTATGAGGGATTTTTAATACACAAATCACTTTTCAATAGAGTAACTAAATGTTTCTTATATTTGTTTATAATGCATGCTTTTTTTCCAAATTGTCAAAGAGGATTATATTTTTTTATATTTACTTGAGTGTGTTTTTTTAATGATAAGTTAAGGGCTGGAAAAAACCAGCTAAAAAACTTGATTTTAGCCTTATGACTAAAATTAAGTGCAGCATTTGTTTTAAATAAAGCTTTCTTTACTTTCACAGGAGTTACAAAAACAATACTTGTTTGTAATGAAAATACTAATTTTCATATGACTGCTAAGAAATATTTTGTTAAAATTGTTTTTAGAGTATTTAGCATTTTTTCACATTATTTTTTTAAATTGAAAATTTTTATGTTTTCCAAAATATTTATAAAAATATATATATATATTATATATATATATATATAGTTGTGATGTACCAATTAATTGGCATTTGCTCAATCAGCTATTTTTTGCACAATCGGTATCGGTATGGGCCTTTTTTTTATTAATTTACTGACTTTTCCAACCAACAGCATTTAATACTATTATCCTGCATTATAATAACAATTAAACAGAGGCGTGGTGGCCCCAGAGGCTATGCGGGATTCCCGCATGGGCTTTTCATTTTTCATCTAAGTATGGGCCTTTTGGCAAATTTTAATTTTTTCAAAATTTTATGGAAATTCCACAATCATTTACAATATTTCTGTTTACACAAATTAAATTTATTAATCACTTGATATAAAGTCTTGCGGACCATTTTCGTGAGTAGCTTCACGAAAATGGTCCGCAAGCTTTGTCATCACTGATGCACCGTCGAAACAGTGTGCAATGCAATTTGCTTTCCAGTCAAGGTTTGTTTTGTCCAATATATTAGATATGTCTGTAAGTAAATTTGTTGCTCTTCCACGAGTTATTTCACACATATCAATCAACCTCTCTTCAATGACATTGTGTAATGGAATGTAAGAAACGTATTCATCAATTTCCACTTGGTATTGCTTCTGAATGGTACGAATTACATGACACATCTGGTTGCACAGAGCTATATCTGTTGTTGAATCAGCTTGTATACTAAAAACACCATTTTTATTTACTAGGCTTATAATTCACTTTTGCATTTGAGTAGTGAAAACTTTCAGTAGTGCATCAAAGGTGTCGTTACTAAGCCAGGTAATTTTTGATCCTCTGCCAACTGCACCAGATTTTTTACCAAAGTTACATTTTTGTGATGTCTTTTCGTTGGCTGAAAGCTGCCTCAAGTGTTCATTAAGCATTGGATCCACTGTTATAAGAAGTTTTAACAAGGCTTGAATGTTTCCATGCCGCAAATAAGGTTCCAAAATGGCGGTAGCATTTTCGTTTCGGTGCCCACGCCATGGTAGGCCTTGCATAACAAGAGTGCAAAATGCTTTTATTATGCTTTTAAGAACAAAACGGTTTTGGTCTACAACTGTTTTAATCCCTTGGTCTAGAAGGTGACGAGTGGATTTTCCTGCTTTAGAGATAAGGAATGCGTCTAATTCTGCAGAGTGGGCAACTGATAGCTCATGTCTATTAATGTTGTGTTGATGGTGCGATCTTCCGGTTGGGTCTAACGGACATCCAGTCACGAAAATGTTGTTAGCATCACCATTAAAACATATACATACACTGCAAAAATATTTCTCTCTCTTCTGGTTAAAGCTGAGCCATGTACGTGTAGTTTCATCTTGTTCGTTATCAATATTGCGTTTATAACCTGCGGATACTGTATTCTTTACAGAGCTTGGTTGAATTGGATGGGTACAAGTTATAAAACTTACCTCTTGTCCTGTTGCTGGCCTTTGCCAAAGTTTAATTGAATCATCTATGTTATCCAATGTTTGGAGGGATTGAATACTAATATGGTCTGACGTTTTCGAAATTGAAAAGTCAACTGAATTAATGTGGCTAGAAACCTCGTCTGTAATTGCTTCAAAGGTATCATCAGAATCAGATTATATAGGAGTAGTTGATGATGATGCAAAGAATCCAGGGAGAGTTTTTTGTCCCGATTGCAATATCTTTAACTCAGCTCGAATTTTTTCTTTCTTCTTTTCCCATCCGGATTTCTGTTTTTTCATATTTTTTTGGAAAAAAAATGATAAATCACACACTAATACACACGTAATTAAAATTGAACAAAATTTAGAATACATTAACAATTATAAATGAACAAAAAAAAAAAGTACCTTTTAAGTGCTTTGTTCGAATCTTTGTTGAAATATTATAATAAAAAAATATCTTATTAGTAAATTTGTTACTCATATCATTTTACTCGCTGAGTCAATTTTCTTGAGTATTTATACATGTCAATAACAATTAAGATAACCATAAAATTACTCCCCGCTATCAATTAAAATAACTTGCACATGTTTTTAATATGTAACTCCCACGAGTTTAAAAATATGTATAACATAAATAACCTTTTAAAAATAGTGTAAAACCATATATTTTAATTTATTTTAATTGAGGTGTGGGAGTACCGCAAATATTTTCAAATAAATTTGATATTACAACTATACACTTTATATATTTACGACACATTTTTATTACTATTAATTATAGGTAAGTTTAAAATGAATTATAAAGATTCCATGGCTTTAAATTTTCTTATTTTCATTATTTTATTTTTGTTTTTTTTTTGAAATGAAAAAACAATAAAATAGCATTTTTTTAAAAATATGAAATACTTTTCAATTAAGTAACTGCTAAATAAAACTACGTTATAAAAACTTTTATGTTTAAATTATGTCAATAACGGCACCATTTTTAAAGCGGCATTTTTGCTGTTGTGAGTTCATGCGAAAATGTTAAGAAAGGTTAAAACATCGAACTAAACTATAAACTATCTATCGAATAAAACTATAAACTATCTATCGAATAAACTATAAACTATCTATCGAATAAAACATCGAACTAAAGCATAAACTATCTATAAAAAGAATTTCTTATTTTTCAAGATTTTCAATATTTATTTAGAACAAAATTATGTATAATTTAAAAAAATTTATATTATTATACAATAAAATATATTTCATTATATAATAATAGAAAAAAATAAAATCTTTGATTTTTAATTTTGTGTTGGGCTATGTTCTTCAAACAACAAAATACTAATCGTATTTGCTTGCGGTAAAGTTGTGTTTTAAGAAAATCAACACAATAACATGGTCGCTACATCGTGTTGTAGCCATTTTTTATTTCGAAGTATTACAAACAATACTATTAATTACAAATAGTATTATCTCAACTTGTTAGTTTGTATTAATGATTTATTAAAATAAGGTCAGCTCTTTTATATATATATATATATATATATATAAATATATATATATATATATATATATATATATATAAATATATATATATATATATATATATATATATATATATATATATATATATATATATATATATATATATATATATATATATATGTGTGTGTATTTTTTTTCGTATGGGCCTTTACATCAAGCATATATAGTATAATCCCGCATATATAGGCCTTTTAATGAAAATCCCGCATGGGCTTTTTAGAGCCACCACGCCCCTGCAATTAAATAATAAATTAACTTGGAATTTTTTTAAGAAATAGTTGATATTGACTTTGTTTATAGGCAAATTTGTTTATTCTCAAGATGATGTGTATAAGCTTTAATTTAACAGCTGAATGTACTTATAATTTTATTTCCATAATGTTGCTTTTAGAATAATTATATTTTGTGATGTTCTATTATTAAACCTAAAAGTAACCTATTTAAGCATTGTTATCTATATGTTTTCAAGTACAGGCTTTTATATTTCTATATGATTTTTGGTAAGATATCTAAATTACTAATTAAGTACAGTTACAGAATTTTAAGTAAATTTTAACTTAAAGTGGTATGGTGTTATTATTATTCTTAACATTTTAATAATTAGTTAATATCAGCATTGGTCTTTTTCCACATATTGGCATTGTCATCCATCACAAATGTGCTATTGTTACATCACTAATATATATGTATATATGTATATATATATATATATATATATATATATATATATATATATATATATATATATATATATATATATATATATATATATATATATGTATATATATATATATATATATATATATATATATGTATATATATACATATACACACATATATATATACTAATTATTTCATAGACTACCTGCCCCAACCAGACCCTCAGTCTATGTAGCAGCACTCCGTTGCGAGTCTGGCTATTTGTCAGTCGATGTAGCAGCACTCTGTTGTGAGTCAGGCTATAAGATAGTCAATGTAGCTACTCTCCGCACATGTTTTACAGTTAAAAAATAAAAATAAAAACATTTGGAATGTTTTTAAAAACATTCTGAATCTAGTTTGTAAATTTTTAAATCTTTTAATTTGCTGTTTTGTGGTTTTAATTACTTCCCGTAATTAAATTATTGCGTTTTAACTTAATCTATCCTTAGTTTTGTCAGCTTTAAAACCACAAACAAGCGAAAAGCCATTTTTTACGACAAGTTTGTTTCCTTAGCTGTAGACTATATATATATATATATATATATATATATATATATATATATATATATATATATATATATATATATATATATACATATATATATATATATATATATATATATATATATATATAGTCTACAGCTAAGGAAACAAACTTGTCGTAAAAAATGGCTTTTCGCTTGTTTGTGGTTTTAAAGCTGACAAAACTAAGGATAGATTAAGTTATAACGTATACGTATAGTATACATACTTCAATTTATACCAAAAATTCAATTACAGGAAGTCTCAAATTTTTTAACTACTGTAATTTTTCATACATTTGTGGAACATGCTGACAAAATAAAAAAACAACTCTTAAGAATTTATTACTTTTGTTTTTTTAAAAAAATATTTTTCATAAAGGGGGGTTTTTTGTAATTATTATTTGAGTTTACTTATTTTTATAGTTTTTTAGGAGAAACTTTTTTTCATGCCTGCATTTAGTAATTAATTCCGATTTATTGTTCAATAAACATTCTTGGTTTGCATGTGTAATAACTTCAAATTTTTCTTGTAGGCATATTATGCATTTTTTAGCAAAGTTGTTATATGCAAGTGCTGTTTTAAGGATGGACCAATTCAGTATAAAATCATCAATATTTTTATCTTTTAATTCCCATATATATTTTGACAGCATGGTGTCTTTTGAATACTTTTTGTTTTCAAAAGACACCATGTGTCTTTTGATAACAAAAGTATTCAACACATTTATATACCACGTTTTTTGATAAACAATTTCCACTTATTAGGCAATTGTGTTTTTGTTTCAATTACAATTTTCTGTCGTTTTATATATATATATATATATATATATATATATATATATATATATATATATATATATATATATATATATATATATATATATATATATATATATATATATATATATATAAACATTTGCACTTTAAACAAGGCTGGAAGCAACCACTATTAAATTTGGAAGTTACTGAAACAGAAAAGATGAATTCTTTAGAGCAATATAATGATTGACAAACACCTTAAGAGATTGCAAATTATATAAATCAGGAAAACAAGATAAAGGAACCAAATTCCAAAGAACTAATGCTTCGAGGAAAAAAACTATAAAATTAGATTTTTTGAGCACTTAGCAACAGTAAATGGATGAGACTTAATTGAATGACTAGTATTATGAGAATGTATTTTAGAAGATGGCACTAGAGACATTAGATCTTTAGAGCAGTATCCATTATAGTATTTATAGAGAAGGGAAAGAAAGGCAACATTACAATTATGTTATAAAGGTTGTAGGTTGGCTGCAAAAGAAGGTCCAACTATGTTTACAAAGCGTTTTTGCACCTAGTTTAAAAAAGATAGGGCGTCTTTGCAAGATAGATATGGCGATTATGGCAACAGTATTCCATACAAAGACAGATTTAAGATTTTTAGAGATATAGAATAGAATCCTGAGTAAGAAAGTGAAAAGCATAATGAAGTGATGCAACCTTAGCAGATGCTAATTTTGCAATCGGTTTGATATTTGGTTTCTAAGAAAGATCGAAAGTAAGAGTTAATCCTAGAAGATGAAGGGTAGCTGACTCATCAAGTATATTACTGTTATTAACATAGGAAGATCTATGTTGTTGCAATGATGATTGGCTGAAAAATATTGAGTTTTATTTGAATTAAAGTTCACCAGTCACTGTGTTTAGTTGGTGAAGTTTTACTTTACTGCTGTTGCAGAAATTAGATCCTATTTAAGCTCAAATGCCTTCTCCAAGCAATCAGATAGTGCTGGCTTCTTATCAAGACAAGAATAAATGGTACTATCATCAGCAAACAATGTCACCTTAGATGTGAGAATTTCTTGGAGATTGGTAATGTAAATTAAAAGGAGTATAGGGCCAAGGATAACACCTTGAGGTACCCCTGAAGTTACAGGATATGAAGATGAGTACTGTACATTGAGGTTAACTTTTATACTACAATTAGTAAGGAAGGATTCAGTAACCTTAAAGATGTTACCAGATACATCTTAAGAAGATAGCTTATGGAGAAGACCAGCATGCTAAACCTTATCAAAGACTTTAGAAGTGTTTAGAGCGAGAAACTTTAACCTCTCCACATCTATCAAATGCACAATAAAACCTATCAGTTATTACTGTTAACAAATTAGCAGTAGAATGAGAAGATCAAAGTCCATAATGATGGTCAGAAAGTAAGTTATTAGATTCAAGATAAGAGATTAGGTATTTGTTAATTAAAGACATTAATCAAAAACATTGCTTATTATAGTAAGAAGACTAATGAGATGGTGATAAGATGAGTTAGATCGCTTTCCAGAATTTTTAAAAAATCGGTGCTGCTAAAATATGCTGCTTTCCAGCAGGCTAGAAAACAAGACTCTTAAAAGCACTTTTTAAATAGTTTTAAAAGTATAGACAACAGCTCTTAAAAACACTTCTCCAAGACTAAAACAGGTATGTTTTCCGGACCTCAAGCTGTATAAGAATCTACTCAGGAAATCATTTTAGATTTACTTTAGACAAGCTGGAGTGATATTAATGTCAAGCAATGGATCAACTTGTTTGTTGGCTTTATCAGGTAGAATGCAACTAGTGGAATTAAGAGATAATAAAAATGAAAACTTCTTATCTTTTGAATATAAAACATGCATGTAGTGGTGCTACATTTACTATCTTATAGCCTGCTGCTTCAAGGAAGTTTTGCTGCATTGACTATTTTTTAGTCTGCTGCTCCAAGGGAGTGGTCCTACATCAGTTATCTTATAACCTGCTGCAGCAAGAAAGTATTGCTACATCACCTGAAAGTTTGGTTGAGGCAGACAGTCTATCAAAAATTAAAAAAAAACTTTTATTTTTAAAAAATTGTTTTTAAACTTTTGTAAAATGAAACAAGCGTTATGTTGTATTAAAAATATATATTATATTATTCATTAAAATATATGTTCATTAAAATATATCTTAGGAAACTTGTTCTCTGGGAACAGAAAGATTGGTCAAACTGGAATAATATGGATTTTAGGTAAGAAAGTTTATATTTTAGTAAATTGTTATTTATATTCTTTAAAAAAATTTTTTTTTTTTTTTTTCAGTTTAATGATTTTGTTTTGTCATTACAAAAATTACACAATTTTGTGTAATATAAAAAATAAGCATGTGAGCAAAGCAAAAAAATAGAAAATATTTGCCTTATCAATATGTCTTTAAGCTGTGTTTGCTTTCCTTGTAAAACATTCTTATAAGTTTTAAAATGTAAAAAATAAAAATCTTGTGTACCATTTTTATGTTTAAAAAAAAGGCTTTCATGATTTGTTGGCAAATAACATTAGATACTCAGTGTAGACATTCCATAGACAAGATATTTTAAGAAAATACTATATTATGTCCAAATGCAGAATCTATGTATGTTTAATATAGTAACTAAAACAGTTAACAGATGGCTTAAACTGTCAATTGTATGAGTCAGGAAAACATAAAGAAAAGAAAGGGTTCTAAACTAATGATGAAAAAAACCAAATGAATTTTGAGCATGAAGAAGTAATAACAGTAAAACAATTGGACTTATTTAAATTGCAGATGCATGCAGGATTAAGTTTTAGTTAATGGAACAAGCAGTGAAAGCCTGTTGAAATAATGGCTAGGGTGCTATTTATAGAAAAGAAAAAGAGATGCAACCATATGACAATATGAAGGAGGCTAAAATTTAGCTGCTTAAGCAGGTCCAATGACATTTACAATGTTTATTTAAAAGAGACCTTATATAAAAGAGAGGAGGTTTTAAAAAAACCAGCTAAAAAATTACATAAGTATTCTATACAGGGAATAGTAAGAGATTTAAAGAGTTTATGATGCTTAAAATTTTATGTTATTTCCACATTAATTGACAACTATCAGAAACGTGCAACTAAAAGTTTTCTAAATTTTTTTTAATCTATTAAACTTATACTCTATGGCGTAAGATGAAATAAACCATAACAAGATTAAGATATGCATAAAAAGTAACTATTAAGTATTCTGTTTTTACAACAGGTCCAAACTTACAGTGTGATATTATATGGCACATGTCTAAAATAAAAATTCTAAAATAACATAAAAAAGATCTTTTAACAACTTTCTTAAAAATTTCTGTATCAGACTAATTTATTTAAAACAATTAACAATAGTGTAAACAAATGGTGCTATTTAGGATGAAAATATAATACTTGGTAGACATGTTGATAAAGTTAAAACATTTATTTTAAGGCTCAGACCAGCCTTCAAAATCACACACATGGTCCATGAAAATTAGCTCCTGACCATAGCAACACAATTTTCTTATAATTTCTATACCTATGCACAGTAGAACAGTGTGTGCCAAAATACCAAAAAATAAATGTCAGCATTGCACTGTGAAAATTTGTCATAATGGTGAAGACATGTTCATTAAAGGAAATATCTAGTTAAATAAAACATTAAATATTAGTTTAAGCGTAATTTTATGCAGTTATTTACACGTTAATTTGACATGTGTTCCAAAACGCTATTTTGCATTTTTAATTTATCAACTTTCTTACGCTACTATTGTTTTAAATTAACTTTATTGACTTTCTTTTTAAAATATATAACTCAGACTTTTAAAAACAATTTAGCGTAAGTGTAATCATTAGTTTTTATGCATCAAAAACAGACAGTTTTCAATATTTTTTTTGCTACTAACCTTTACTATTAGGTATCAGATAAACTATCCTCCAATATCCTTCAAACATTTATATATAACAAAAAATTTAAATTTTTTAGTATATATTTTTTTATATTATATAATTACATGTTTATTACTTTATTTATGCATTTTATATATAAATATAATTATTCTAATAAAAAAAACTACGAAAATAATTTTAGCACAAAAAACTAGATTTTGTCCCACTGTGCTATGGAGCCCTGTCCATAGCAACAAATTTTTTTTTTCAAAATCTTATAAATTCTACACCTATGCAGAGCTCAATATAAATGAAGCAAAAAGTACAAAAACACTATATGGCAAAAAGTTAACTGATAAAAAGTTACAGGGCCTTAAAAGGTTATTAATACTGGGGGTAAAATTGTACAAAGTAGAGAGTGCAAAAATAAGTTACAATTATTTTTAAAGAGAATGACAATGTACAAAGTTTTGCAAGAATTTTATTTATTTAAAATATTCTGTTTTTATAGTAGTGTAATCGAATCTAAATAAACCTACTTTTCAAAAAATTATTGTTTAGCACCATACCGCCTATACAAGATGCTTTACAACAGCATCTCTAGAGCTGTTAACCAGGCTTTATATTGCTGGACGCAATCATTGTAAAAGAATCCATAATTGCTTAATCCATGTGAGTAGGGTTAGATTATGACAGACAATATTTACGAGGTTATTTGGAGGATAATTTTAAAAGTTTCCAAAATGCAAAGTTAACTTTTGATATCTTTTGGAAACAGCAGCAGTGCGATGCACAATTTGCGATTATGTAATTACGTTGTTATTACGTTTTATTATAGAGTAATGTGTACAATAAATATTATAAAATATAAATAGTAAAATTTTACTTTAGGTAATGGCCTAATAGTATAGATATATGTGTGAGCTTGAGTCTTATTGTGTTGAACATTTAAAGAATTTTTTTCTTAAAATTAAAAAAAAAACAAAGAATAATAAAAAAATAGCTATTGTTTTGAGAACCAAACACTCAGTCAACTTCAATGTATATACAGAAGCCCTTCCAGCTCAATAAATTAGTATCATGTTAGATTGCTGATCTAAATGCTCTTATATTTGTGTCTCCTTGTATATATACATGCATGCATAAAAACATACAAGGAGGCACCATTATTTATACACATATAAATAAATATATATATATATATATATATATATATATATATATATATATATATATATATATATATATATAAATAATAATTTTATCTTTGCTTTTTATTTTCATTGAGCAGACAGAAACTTTCATACTTCTTTGTAGCTAAAACAAGCTAATATTAGTGTTCTTAAGTTATTTCGATGCTTCACAATTAAACATGCATAAATTAGAATTATCAAAATAGAGGATTTTATCCCATTATCCAATAACATTGTGCAAAGTAGACTACCAGTATTCAGGTTAATACTAAATATTCTTTTTGTAAATACATTATTTTAAATATTGTTTAAAATTCATTTTTACGAAAATAGGTGAGATTTAAGCTAAATCACAGTTGTTATGACAGTGGTCAGGTGAACTTAATTATGCAAGTAGACTTGAAGTATTCAGGTTAACACTATCTAAATTTAAACTTACCTTTACATAAGCAGAATAACATTAGGCTGCACTAGGTCGCACATGTGATCTACTTTAAATTACAATCATATATAGACAAAAATTTTCAACCAAAATTTATGAGCTCAGCTGAGTGCAGTAGGTGCTAGGCTTTTTATTATAAATGATATCCAATCAAAAATTTTGCTTTAAAAAAAAAAGATGACGCATGAAAAACGGTTTTAATCATTTAAATCTGGTTTAAATCTTATTTTAATAGCACTTTTAATGTTGTTGTTTTTGGAACATTTATAAACGTGGATGAAACAAGTGAGGGTTTAGAGGCTAAGAACTAATAAGCCCCAAAACTTTTTCTATTAATAATGCCCATTTTATATCAAACACAAAACAATAACAGAATATAGTTTGCTAAAGAAATATGGGTTCTTTTACGAGATGTTGGTCTGGAGACTTGGTTTTAGTCTTAAAAGTCTGGAGTATTGACCTTGGAACTTTACTCTCTTGTACTTTCTTGATCCCTACAAAAAAATATCTACACAGTTATAAATTATTACTATTAGGATAAACGTGTTATATAAGTTACGAAATTTAGTACGACATAGCTGTCTGTTTAACTTCTTACATTAAGCTCTTGAAAAGAATACGTAAATATATAAACTTTACTTTAATTTTTTTTATTTTTGTAACTATGATATGCGGCTACTATACATTTCTATACATTTAAATTGTTTATTTTAGATTTGGGTAAGCGAGGCAAAAAAACTTTTTTGTTACAAATTATTTCAAAATTTTTGTATTTTAGTTTTTATATATAAAACTTTTAATTTGCATTTTTTTAAATACATTTTAATAATAGGTTTAGTACCACATAATTGTCTTATAAGGCATTTTTATCATTTATCTTTAAAAATCCATTATTTTGCAAAATATTGTGATATAATCTCGTAACTTTGCAGGTATGACATTACACACTCTGCAAGGAAATAATAAAAAATTTTTTGTGCTGCTCCTCATGTGACTAAAAATAACATTGAAGTTAAAAATGTTTTTACCAACCATTTTACCCTAAAACTATTGTATCAGATTGTAAACAATTATTTCACCAGTATTCAGCATTGAAAATGATTAGAATGAACAGAAAAGAATATTAATTTTAATTTGTTTACTTTATTATTCTGCATAGTTTTAAAAAAAAAGTTTTCAATAACGATTTTTTTTAATTTGGCTTTCAGCAGCATACTACTGTTTTGTTTATTTTCTGTTTATTTCCGCATTTATGATCTCAATTTTTTGCTTTAATAAAGTAGAACAAAATATTTTTCTTAAATTCTGTCTCCTTCCTTTCCAAATTCGTTTAGGCATGTTTTGACATTAGTTTTTTTTTTTTGCAGATCTGTCACAAGGCCAGCCAGTTCTTGTACACTGCTCAATTTTGACAACAAATAAATCTTTATCTTTTAGTAATATTGCAGTTCTTTTGCACTCAAACTCTGTTATTTCATCTTCTTTAGCATCGATTTTCTTAATGCTTTCTTATTTTTTGCACAACCTTACCTTCTTCCTCTTTATTTACAGCTTGTTTACAGGCTTTTTTATATATGTTTTTGGCATCATAGTAATTCAGTTTTGGGCCTCAAAAAAAATTGTTTGATCAGACAGAAACTGGTTCTTTTTTTTTATAAGAACATAAAAATTCTATAAATAAATTTCATCTTATAAAATAATATTATATTATAAACATATATCTAATCGAAGAATTAATTTGTGTTAAATTGACTTGGTTTTCATGTTACCAGTAAATTGCCTTAAAACGTGCATACTTGTTGTTTTTTTTGAATACATCGGTTTGTTTTTTGTTTTTTTTTACTTTTTTAAGTCTTAGTTATTTATTTGCATAATTTTTGTTGAGGATTTTACTTTCGATTGTTTTTACTTTTTAGTAATATATGTATAATTTTTGTTTGAGTTTTGAAGATTTTCTTATACTGCTTGTAATCTATGGTGATTTTACATTTTTGTTTTTATGAAAAAAATTTAGACCCTGCATTTTTTATGATAATTACTCTAGAATGTGGGGTAAGCAAATTTATACATTTAAAAATCTTTGTATAAAACAATTGTAACCACATATAATAATATTTCATCTTTTAGATTTATTTTCTTTCTATTGATTTATAAATCGTTTCAAAAGACACTTACAGAAATAACTTGACTGAACATTTTTTCTAATGGATTGTTTGTAAACTATTTTACTATTATTGGTTTCTTTTTTTTTTTCTTATTGAGTTATGATTTAAGTTTATACTGTTGATTTATGTGACTTCTATTGATAAATGATTGTTATATTTTTTCTTGCATAATTTAATGCTCATTAGATCCCTTTAGCTGGCGTGTTTTGCTTGTGAGTATAATATCAATTTTATTAATTTACAAAACTTTTTTAAATCATTCCTAGATTTTTTTATTTTTATCGTTTTATCTGAGTCTGGGTGTCTGATCTAAGCTTTTTTCATTCTACCACACTTTCATTTTTTCTAAAAATTATCATCATAGTCAGTGCTATTTTATTTCTCTCTGTTTTATTTTCTTTTGTTTTCTTTGTGTTTCTACTTTTTCTTATTTGTCCTAGCCTTTAAATAACATCTTTGGGGGTTAAGACTTCACCAGTTCTTTCATTAGTTTATGTTACTATAAATTAAGTTTTTTTTCTGAGGGTTGTGTTGCTGAATTTATCACTTCATTCCTCGTCAGCATTCTTGGCAAATCATTCTTGAATAAATCTAGGTGTGTCAGTCCTGCTGCACTACTTTTTGTAGGCTGTTTTGCTTCCCTTTTTTATAGGTTAACCAAAAGATTTTGAATATTCTTTTGGTCAGCCTATGCTTCCATTGCCTAGTATAAGTCGCTCTTCTAAATGTTTGATCGACGTTTCATAAACATTTATTATATTATAATAAAGTAATATAGCCATTGGTCAGAAGACTAACATAACAGCTTAAGTCACGCGGTTTATATAGGCATAATTAAAACGAAATGAAAAACATATTAATTATTAGATAAGACTTTAAGATTAATGTTTTTAAGATTAACTTCCTTACAACAACTGAAAGCAAAACGACTTATAAATAAATAATAAACGAATGTCGATTGCACCATTTTAATTCATGGAAGTTAAAAAGCTCTTATCACAACAATCTTTTGTACTAAATGCCAACATATCATTGGACTCCGATGTTTTAGAAATTATTGATGGCGACATTGACACAGTTAAAAAAAATGAGTTGCTAGTCTATTGTTATGAAAGTCCTGCTGCAAGAACTTTTTACATAAGTTTTATAAGCAGTTAAAATTCATTTTGTAAAAGCTAGTATGGTTGTGTAACAGTAGGTATTCATCTTTGTAATAATCAAGAGGTTTAATAACTAAATAATTATTTTTTTATTTTAAATACATTTTAGCTTAATTTAGTTACATTTGCTAGAGAAAATTGGTGGAACTGAGCTGGTATAAACCATTGCATCTGTTATGTCGCGACGTTACTACTTTTTTTATGTCAAAAATAATCAAGGATGGTACAGGAAATTTCGGAAACTTCCATTTCGAAATTCTCTATATGTAAAGTTGTTCTGTGTAATTCCAATTTTGATTTTATTTAGAAATTTCATCACTTTTATAATTATATCTTATTTATAAATTTCAAGATTACGTTTAATAATCCTAAAATAGTCTTCTAAAATACGTTTGAATATAGATGTTTTATGGATGTTTTCTCTTAACGTTAACCTGGATTTTATTCTAAACGGATAATCGACCAAATCTGAAGTTTTGTCTTAACGTTCTTTTGACGTTTAAAGACGTTTGTGCGTTTACTGGGTAATTATGCAAGTAGACTTCATGTATTCAACACCATCTAAATATTTTTTTTGTAATATAGTTTTGTAAAATGTATTTCAAATTTATTTTCACAAGAATAGATAAGATTTAGGCGAAATCATAGTTTTTATCTAAGTTTCTAATCTATATTGTCTGTGGTGCAATAATGAACATTGGCATTCATAACAAAAATTAATAAAACTAAAACCTAAGTAAATAAAAATTTCAAATAAATAGCAATCTGCTTTTTATTGATTTTGATTTGATATTTAATTTAAAATTGTTAAGATTGATCACAGTTTTGAAGCTCCCCATTTAACTTTACTTAAGCTACGAGAGTTTTAAATTATAATAGTTATAAAAATAAAAAGAAAACAAAGTTACTGGTCGAACATGTATAATGTTGCTAACATGTTTTATAACTAAGTAGAGAACAGATTTAGTTTCTATATATATTTATTCTGTGTATTATAAATGAAAATATAGTAATAGTTATTGTGATATTAATATAATGATTGAATAAATAATTTTTATTGTGTAAAATATTACTCACTTTTCAATTTGTTCACTGGTTATACTAATTATCAAATCACAAGACACAGGTTCGTTTAGATGTTTTTAAGTAAAGTTATTTTTGCTTTAGGTTTTTTTGAAACAATTTTTGTTCATCTACAATTTATATGGTTTTTATCTGTTATGCGCCAAAATTACATTTGATGAAATCAATTATGATTCTATATTTATAAATTATGACCTTGTGAAAGCAATTTATTTTATTATTTTTTTTTTGTAATTTATCTTAAGCAGAGATAAATACTTTTATAAAGATTTTTTTGTTTTTAAAATAACTTTTGTGTGCCTCAAACAGATCTCAGTTTGACTTTTAATTTGTGCCTTAAATAAATGTTTTGAATCTGATCACAAACCATCAACTGCAAAAGCACAAATAGATCATAGTTCAGATAAGTTATTCCAAATAAATTTGTCTGATAGTTTAAATTTGACAGAATATTGGTTTATAAAATTAAAAAAATCCTTTGTAGAAATATTAAACAAAAATGTTTTATTTCAAAATATAAATATGCAAAACAGATGGCTTCATTCAGAAAATAAGAGATTTTTTAAGCATTTTTTGTCAATTGAGACATAAGAGGTCTTTTATTGGATAAGAATAGTTTTTTTGATACTATCAGTGAAGCAATTTGTGGACCATGAATTTAGATGAGATATAAATTCTCATCCAAATTAAATTTATTGAAGATGCAAGAAACCAAACTTACCAGACAAAATCATATTTTTAAACAGAAATGTAAGGCAATCAGTATAGCTACACTTTTACTGATAGCATTACCAGATTACTTTTTGTTTGAATGATTGTTATCAAAGTTAAAAGTTAAAAAGAATAAAACAAGGTGCATCTGCTCTTATAATATATCCTCAATCGAAAAAGGAAAGATAGATTCAAATTTTTTTTTTTCTTTTTAAGTTTAAAGCTTTTAAAAAAAAAACCATTATTATAAAGTTAGTTAATTTATTATGCTTTTTAGGCGAAAATATTTTTTTGTTTAACTCGTTGCGTCAGGCTCGCTTTTACATGGAATGTAAAAGCTGTATAAAGCTAATACGATACCTACAATAAATATCTCGGTGTTTAGGATTTTTTAACGTCGCGGTAAACGAAATATAACATTTTTAAAATTGTAACTGATTGTGTCGACATGCAATAAAAGCAAAATTTATATCAACACACTATTAAAACTAACTACATGGTTTGAGTTAGTCATCAAAAGTTTAACCCTCCGTCAGGTGCGCTTGATCGAAATGATACGCGTCAATCATTTTTATCTTGTACATGTTTTTGAGTAATGACTTAGTGTTCTGCTTTTTTAGTAGCTTTAATTTTTTCTTTCTTTTATTGTTCTACATCATCAAACATGTTTAAATCACTTCATATGAATTGATTTTGCGCCATTATTTGTTACATATTATAAGTTTGATTATAATTTAAAACTTATATCTGGTTAATACATTTTTAAATTTGTTGACATAATTTGATATTATTTATTGTTCAATTCAACGGGGATGTATTTTTTTTTAATTAAAATATCAAATTGATACATTGCGCCTCAGAGCATTAATGATTAAAAAAGTCTTTATTACCAAAGGTTGGATATAAATCTAACCTTTTGTACATATAATTAAAACATTTTTATTTATATTTTTGAATAATATTTTTTTTTTTCATTTTTTTTTAATTTATAAGTAATTCCTCCTATTTGCCTCTAAAATGGATGATAGTGTGAGATTATTTATTCTTGAAAGTTCAAAAAATATAGCGGAATTTATTAGTCAAACAAAATCTAGTCTAAAAACCCATTAGTCTAACAAAATACTATATTTTCTCAACCTTTTGTTAGAGGAAATGTTTTCTTAAAGAGATGTTCTCATGAATTAGTGATGTCTTAACTTATTTCAAAGTGATATTTTACACCGTTTTAGAACAATCCCAATTTTAGAACAATCCTAAGATAACATAAGAATTGAAAATAAAAGAATAAAAGGCCAGACATTCACAAAATAAACGATTAACAAGGTATAATGCCATCCACCTAATTGTTTGGCCCCCCATAAAAATCTATTGCGAAAATTGCGTTAAAACTGTTGCAGGTTTTGACGTTCAAAAAGATATGTTAGAACATGATGATTAACATATTAAATTAATATTATATAAATGTTACACTTCTTTTCTAAGAATTTAGAAACTTATTTTTTTAAATTTTTTTTTTTTATATAATTAACTTTTTAAAATAGTCACCCGAAACTTATATCAATTTGATAAATGCGCTTCTTTTATTTAATATAGCAATTGTGATGGAATTTTCAATTATTGTAAATATTTCATATTTGTTCAAAGGTTATTTAAGCATTTTATAAAAAAAACGGTTACGGTTTAAAACTTATTTAAATAGGAAACATCAAGAAAACAATAAATACAAGTATTTTACATATATATATATATATATATATATATCGTTTGCTTGTCTTCGTTACGTTTATATAATAAGAAATTTTTTATGAAATTATTTATAATATATAACTTTATATTCTCTTCATTTATAGGTATTACTAAAGTAACTGATAATAATTTACAAACTGTAAATTCTGTTTTAAAAAAAAAACGCGTTTTTACATATTTTTTGTGGCTTTTAAATTATGTTAATGACAAAATGTCATTACAAAATTTTGTCAGACAAAATAACAGTAACCAAATCGATTTTTTAATTTTTTTATTTTCGTTTAATTTATTTCACATCAATAAAATTATTAGTTTATGTTCTCCAACGAAAATATATAATTTATTATTTATTTCACATCAACTACATTATTAGTTTATGTTCTCCAACGAAATTATATAATTTATTTTTTGACATGTTATCAACCTTTTAGCGTGATTTAAACCTTATGGTGAAGCCTCAAATAGGGGAGAGTGGGGCACCATGAGACACATTTGGTTTTTGCTTCCCAATAATTTTTTTAATACACTTTTCTTTTAGGCAATTGGTTTAATTTGTAGAATAAATTTATGCCTACAAAATAATTTCTATAAACTACCAAAATATAACTGTTTAAACTTGTAAGACTAGTTAAAGTAAAATTAGAAATTTGTTTCAAGGTACCCCACCCATGGGGTACCTTGAAACACACTATGAGCATCATTAAAAAAGTAAATAAAAAGTATAAAACATAAAAGAAAAAGCAGAATTTTTTTTTATATATAAACAAAATAATATTTATAACCCAAATAATGCATCCAGTTGTCCAAGTCAAATTTCAGAAGACCAGATAATATATTGTTTTAAATGTCATTTTTAAGCGTCAATAAATAATGACTTTGTATTGAAATGGGATCTCCTTGTGTTTTATTTACATAAATTTTTTTAAAATTGGCTATAAATATTAAAAGAAATGATTTTAAAAACTGTTTTTGACACAGTGGAGTACTATTCTACAGTTTTAGGGCCCCCCACAAATGCTCTATCAAGTTACCCCAGACTTGCTAAAAGAAAACAGTTGCTTTATTTTTAGTATCAACTTGTTATTTTAATGATTTTGTTTAATAAAGTAAAAAGTTTATGTATTGAAGTTTACAAAATAATGTTACTTACTGATAGACACAATGAATAAGGTACCTTAAAACTTATGAGCTTTAAAAAGTAATAATTTACTTTGTCATCAAAAAAACACAAATTTCGACCCCTCACAGACCAAAAAATGTCAAATGATAGAATTTGTTTTTTTCAAAACATAGCTCTACTAGTAACTGTTTTACGATATAAAAGTGGTTGTTACAACTCTTAAGATGCCTCCACAGTTACAATGTTTCATGGTGCCCCATGTATCATGGTGCCCCACTCTCCCCTACTTTCAAATATAATTAAACTAACAACTTTAAACGCTATAAATATACCATAATTAATGTAATAAAACTGAGTAAATTAAATATACCATAATTAATGTAATAAAACTGAGTAAATAAATATACCATGATTAATCTAATAAAACTGAGTAAATAAATATACCATAATTAATCTAATAAAACTGAGTAAATAAATACATTTCGAAAAATTCTTTTCAGAAAACATAAAAAATCTTCGTGAGACCTGGAAAGGCATAATTAGATTAGATTTGGTTCAGTTAACTTTTGTATGTTTAATTAATGTATGTTTTGTTAACTTGTGAGCAATTTGGAGGTACATTATTGACGTTTTCGACATTTATTAGACTTTATATTTCATAAAAACGGTTGCGATAGTTACGATATCATTCTATAAAACTAAACGGTTGATTCGAATTTGTGAAAAGATTTTTTTAAAGTTCGATCGTCGAGTTTTAAGTATATACAACCTAACGTTTTTTTTTTTCTTAAAAAGGTTTTACGAACTCACCATCGCACAGTGGGCCAGTGACTGGACAAAAGTATAAAAACCAAAATAAGAATTTTGATGCCTTAATGGTGTCGAACCTACATAAAGACATTATAAAACAATTTAAAACCGTTTATATACACTTAAAGTTTTAATGAATATACTAATGCTGTGGTTGAAGTAGACGTAAATGTAATTTAGAAAAAAAAAATTATAAAGAGAAAAATGTTGTTTAAAAAATCGATGGAAATAAATAAAATTTACATAAAATATTGCGCTTTTGAAAATATTATATTATAACTCTATATATTATCTAGATTTTAAAAGTCGTTAGACTAAAATTGGTATGTAATTAACATATTAATAGCAAATTTAAATATGCTTAATTTTTTATATATTAATGTCAAACTTTTGCTTTTAATTGACAATATATTTTTTTTATTGCTACATCTTGCTTTTATACTCAGATATTTTAAAGCTTATATATGTTTGCTTTAATAATTTCATAAGTCTGGCTGCCACTAGGCGCCACTTAGGTTTTCTTTTACGTTTGAACTCTTTTACCTAACAAAAAGTCTGTAATTGCACTCAAAAATATTTATTTGCACAAAATTTTAAAAAACGTGGAAAACATATAATACGGTCTTAGTCATACAAAACGTATTACTGAACAATAATATATATATATATATATATATATATATATATATATATATATATATATATATATATATATATATATATATATATATATATCCTAATTTAAATTTTGTTCTTATTTATTTAGCGCTTGTCAAACCAAATTGATTTAATAATCTATTTTGGTTGCTTTGGTTGTGGCTATTCATTTTAGATGTTGAAATGCTGTTTTTATTAAGGCTTCATGAGTGTCACAAGAAGCAAAATTCACTAATTTATTTGACTCAACAGTCTTTTGTTTATTTATTTTGATTATGTTAAGAGATGGATTCAAAGTAAACTAACCGGTGCAAGGTTTATTATAAAGAATTCAGCTTGGCTTGAAAATGATTTTAATACCACATTAATGAAGGATAGTAAAAATAAACAACTCGGCAGATCTACATTATAATTTCAAAAATCATCATTAAAAACAAAGAAAAGTTGCAACTTTGTCAACTTCAAATTCTTGTGAATTATTGTTTGCTAAGCTTGTACTACTTATAGATTACATTGTCAAAGATTTTTGATGATTGTGAATGCATGGGAACAATATAAACATTCAAATTTTAAAAATTCTGGAGACGCTCGTAAAATCTGCTATTTAGAAAAACTAATTAAATAGGCTAGAATACAATTTTTTTCTACAGGAAAACAAGTTTATCTAGCAACGTGTAAAAGCACGTGTAATAACACTAGTTAATCATATTAAACTTAAATAAGTTTTGCTTTTCACGAGCAAGGGTCTCATAATAAAACAAGTGCTAAATAGTGTACATAGCGCAAATAAAACATATGCAACTAATAAAAGTTAGTTGCTGCTAAGCAAAATTAGGTATCCATAGCAACTAAATAAAAAATATATTCACGTTTTTAAAAAATTCGTAAATAATTTATATATAGTAATATATATTCGTAAGTAAATTCTTCAGTTTTATATTCATTAATTTGTTTTTATTAAAAAAGTTTTTTGTTTTAAAACTAAATTTATATATTTCTAAAACAATAACTTACGACGACTGTCTTCCCAGTGGGCACAGGACGTAAAAAAGACGTCTTTTAAACGTCTTTTGAACGTTTTGGACATCTTTTGAACGTTCAAAAGACGTCTTATTTAGGTCCTGTGCCCACTGGGTTTTGTATAGGATTGATGATAATAAGTTTTTTTTTGTTGTGGATATATTAGATTAATTATATTATGAATATGCAAGATTAAGTTGCTAAAATATATAAACCTTTAAATTTAATGTAACATTTTTTATAATATTTTGATTTCTATCTCTAAGCTTATTCTTTTAAATATAACATAGCTCATAGATACGTGTTTATAATTTTCAAACTATTTATATATTTAATTGTTATATGTTAATGCAAAAAGTTTTAAATTAATATAAAAATGGTGAAATATTTTATAAAAACGAACGATTTTATATTGTTTCATCTCCATTTGTGTATGAAAATTTTTTACAAGAATATTGCAACTTGAAAATATCGCTTTCACGAAATTGAAGTTTTGTATTCGTTAATTTTTTTTGTTTTTCTTTAACGTATTAAAATATAAATATCTTGGAAATACGATAATTAAGTATGAGAGAGTAAGTTTTTCAATTAAAAGGTAGATTGAAAATAGATGTAAACAATTAAATAAATATGTTTGAAAGAGAAATCAACCTGCCTTCAAAACTTTAGTGGTGCAAAGTAAAAATGCATATTTATAAACCTTAAAAAATTCTTATGGTTAACACATCATCTCGGCACAAAAACTCTACACTGCAAAAAGGATGTTATCGTCGCGTGGAAAACATTGTTTTTACAAATTTTTTACTTTAAAAAATGTTTGCCATGCTTTTGTATGCCAAAAACTAGTACATTATGATAAATGTATGTACGTATCTATGTCATACTACTTTTATAACATACTGAGGTATTATTCAATTGCATTTTCAACCGACTGTTTTTAATCGTTTTCTTTTTCGTTCTATATGTTTACAACATTTGCACAATATGGTACTATTTTTAATGTAAGTCGGCAGTTCGTCTAAGTTAAATATTCTAGCATGAACCTGTTTCTTTTGCAAAAAGTTTCAGAGAAATATTGTTTTTATGAAACAGTTGTGAATGAGAAATTATTTTCTTGTTTACGTTAAAATGTTTGTTACATGGATTTATTTTTTACTTTTTAAAACAATATGTCATTTGATGCGATTTTATGGTAAATTTTAAATTTAATCGATTATCGGTTTTTCTAAGGTATGTTTGTTACTTGTTTTAATATATTATATATATTACATTTTGTAGCTATGCTTTAATGATGAAATAATGTTGACTATGATGTGTAAATGTCTCCTTTTTATGAATCTTTCTAATTTCTTTGTATTTCATTATAGCAGCCTTTTTTCATAAGCCTTGCGTATTTCTGTTTCGACTTTTCATAATATTTCTGTTTCTTTTTTCATAAGCCTTGCGTATTTCTGTTTTGACTTTAATGGCTCAGTATAAATCAAGAAACGCATTTTGTATCACATATTATCGTATTTTATCTTATAAAATTTATAAAAATATATTATTTTGAAGAGAGATAAAATGCGAAAATGCGGATATTTTCAACGGGTTAGTTATGTGAATAAAGTGCGAAATATTTTTCCTAACTTTTTTTTCTGCACTTTATTCCTCCACATAACCTGTTGAAAGTTTCAGTATTTTACGAATACAATATAAATCGTCCTTAAAGAAATAAATTCGTCAATGTTTTTAATCAACGTCGAAATCGAATGAACAAATATTCTTTTTACAAAATTTCTTTTGAAACTTGATTTATAAAAAACATTTACTTGTTTAATAAAATGTTTTATGTTTTATTAAAACAACCGAACGACGAAATTTTCTTGAAATATATGAATAAAATAAAGTATTTTTAAGTTATATAAATGAATAATTTTTGTTATGTTATTTTAAATATATTTAATTTATAATTTATATTTAAATTATTTCGTTTTAAAAATGTGATAAAATGTTTAAATTAACAAAATTAAAAAATTTTTTTTAAAGAATTATTTTATTTAAAAGTTTCACTATTTTAATATTTTTATATATCATTTTAATTTAATATTTATTTGTGTATATAATATTATTATGTAAAATATAATCTGTTTGATAAAAATAAAAAATTGTATATGATTTTTTATTCAATCATTAAGTTCATTAAAATTCGTAAAATTATATGTATAAATAAGTAGAATTTTATAATGTATATAATTTTGATTATTATTTTAATAATTTGTTTATTTTTATAATTAATATTTAATTTTACTTTAGATCGTCTAAGAAAAAGTGAAGATTTTAAAGATTTCTATGATTTATTCATTGAATGTTTTTATGAAAGTCAATCATCATTTACTGGTGAAATAAAATCAATTGTTGATAAACAATGGTGGATTTCGATTAACGATAGAAAAACTTCTTACGAAACTTCTTGCAAAAATTATTTCATAAATCATTACTTAAAATCTGGAAGAAAGTTATCGTCGTTATATGTATATAAAAATATTTTAAGCGATGAAGAAAAAAAACTTTTAATGCAATGTTCAGCTAATGTTCGCGAAGTCATCTTTTATCATCCAATTAATTTCGAAGGATGGACACCGAAAGATAAGATTGAAAGGTTGTTGATATCGATCTCAGATTATTTAATAACAAAAAAAGATTTTGAAGAGAATTTACTTCCGTGGATTAAGCTTTGTGAAAAATTAAATCTTCAACTTCACAACGACAGTGATTTTATTAAAGAATTTTATGAATGGATTCGTTGTTCGAATATCAAGAAGTTTTGGTTCAAGTACTGTGGAAAAGATTTTCGTAACCTCGATGAATTAAAAAACTTTACCACACGATAAAATATTTAATATTTTAAATATATTAAAAAAAAACAATAATTATAAATTAATAATGAAATATATAATGTATTAATTTATAATAAATATGTTTTTAAATATGCAAATTAATTTTACTAGTTTATTAGATTTATTATTTAAAAGTTTAAATTTTTATTAATAAAATATCATAAAATAATTCGTTTTCAAATATATTAATAGTTATAATTATAATATAAATTAATAAATTATTAGTTTATTAAATATTAACTAATTATTATGGTTTATAAATTTTTATAATTTTTTTATTGTTATAATTATTTTTTATTGTTATTATTATTAATAATATTATACTTTTTAAATTACGGTACATAGTTTATTATTGTTTTTTTTTTTATATTTTTATTTTATATTATATTTATTTATTAATATAAAATTTTTTAAATAATATTTTTTATAAATATTTGTTAAATATTTTATGTATACTTTTATTTTTTATTATGTTTAAGAATTTTTACTAAATATGCAAATTAAATATATTAGTCTGGACGCTACGTTTAATTTTTTCTTAGAAATTAGTGGACATTACAAAAACTAATTAAATAGTTTAAGGTTGATGTCTTGAGTAAGAAAAACATTACGTGTCTTTCTGAAAGTGCTTAAAGGATCAAATTTGGGCCCTTATTTGGTATTGATGACGTCACGAAAATATATATTTTTTTTTATCAAAGTAAAAAATACAGGTTTACGTTAAATGTTAGATAACCTCTTAAGAAAACCTTATAATAAACAACAACATCTTGAGAAAAACTTACAAGCAATTCTAAAAGTGCTTACAGGGTCAAGCTTGGGCCCTTATTTAGTACTGATGACGTCACGCTGATGAATTTTTTTTATCAAGATAAAAATAGTCAAACGTTAGATAACCTCTTGAGAAAAGCTTACAATAAATAACAACATCTTGAGAAAAACTTACGAGCAATTCTAAAAGTGCCTAAAGGGTCAAATTTGGGCCCTTACTTGGTACTGATGACGTCACGCTAATCGTTTTTTCAAATATATATTTACGTTAAACGAAAGGTAAATTCTTCTTAAAAAAACATTTCGTGAACAGATTTTTAAGAGGGAAAATATTACAAGAGGCGAAGTTCTTGATTGATGACTTCATTTACATCAAGGATAAACACATTTTCGATTTTTTTGCATGCGTGTGTGTTTGTGTGCGTATATATATATATATATATATATATATATATATATATATATATATATATATATATATATATATATATATATATATATATATATATATATATATATTTATATATATACAGGCACATATACAGTATATGTATATATACATATACAAGGGAAGTGTTTTATTATTCTTATTATTGTTATTTTAGTGATGCTAAGGTAGAGGCATTCAGTAAATTTTTAATGATTTACCCCGGGCATCATGAAGTCTTTATGAGCCCATGTATACATATATATATATATATATATATATATATATATATATATATATATATATATATATATATATATATATATATATATATATATATCATAAATAGATATCAGTTTCAATATCAATTTCAAAAAATCCTGAAATTGCATCGGAATCAGTCGAATATTATTCTGTTAAAGTGTCGTCCCAATCATTTATGTTTTCACAAGACGAACAGTTGCACAAATCCGAACAACTCAATCAGTGCGATCGACAAAGACAAACTCGTTTTTCACATTTTGACTTTTTGCATGCACAGGAAATTAACTGCAAAACATCTTCTGGAGCAGGTGGAATGATAATCCATTCAACCTCAAGTTGATCAATTCCTTTATATGTACTATAACCTTTCATTCCTTCTTTGCATTTCTGATCACGATTTATAGTTTGTTCAATGCATTGGTCAGATGGAACTTTGTTTAACGTATCGGTCGTTCTTCTTACGGAGAAATTTCCATCCCTGTCAAAAAGATAATAAACTATAAAGATTTAATTTGAAGCTATTTTTAAAACTAAAACATGTTGAAATCCAAATAAAATATTTTGGAGTACAAGCTTACATAAACTGTTGATAAATACTTGGATGAGTTTTTGGAGTTTGCATCATTTCGGTCCAATAGTTAAAAAGCGAGAATAATTCGGACAACCATATGCAAAAAACTACGGTAGCATTTGGTGTGTTGCCTCCAAATGAAGATTCCAGTAACTAACCTTCGTTGAACGGAGCAAAGTAAAATAAAAATTTATCAATATCATTTAACATATTTGAGTAATCATCTAAAGTTTTGAAGAAATCATCATCAAACAAGGATTTCTAATTGTCATAATTCGTCAAGAAACAATCAAAGTGTAATTTTAATATCATCATTAAATTGAATGAACTATATAAACTGAATGCGGTAGTGGTGTAGTAGTAGAGCACTCGCCTCATAAGCGAGAAGTTCCGAGTTCGATCCCCAACACGTCCCTGGTAGTACCGCGCTCAACTTATTTCTCCGCGCAGCGGTCATGTTTATTGAGGTTCGTGTTTCGGAGTTATAGAGTTGAGAGAGGGTTATAACCACAAAAAGTAGCCTCCCCGACTGTAGTGGTCTTCTCGGCCTTGAGGAGGTGAATAAAAAAAAAAATTCACAGACATAAAGCATATTAAGGCAAACTTATTTACCTCCTTTAAACAGTTAACGAACTCAGGTGAGGAAGAGATGTGATTGAAACGGCAAAGTAACCATCCATCGGCTATATCAGCTTCAATTATCCAGTCTTGTAATCCGGCATCATTAAATCTTTTGCCAATAACAGTTAGAAAAATATGAGATGGGTGAAATGCGCCCATTCGGAGGACAATAAATCTTTTAAGATCAATATGACTAGGGTTCATCAGTACTTCCATCGATTTCCATATATAGCTTGATCGATTGCAACGTCAGTTTCTGAGAGACCAAGATTCTCGGCTTTAGCTTTTGACTGGAGTAGAACTTCAAGCACTGTGCTCAAGTTCGTAGGTGATGAGTTCATAGCAGGAAGGTAGCTAATAGTGTGGATATCTTCTGTGGATATCTTCCTTTTAGGTGTAATTAGGTAGTTAAACAGGAGTCTTGTATAGTTGTACGTAACAAAACCAATGATAATATAATTTTAAGGAAATTATGGTTTGCTATTCTTTGTCCGATATAATAGCCATAATTCAAGGGATGTCAGTTTTACTTACAACGTTTTCTTTCAACATGTTTGCTGCACTTTCCGTTGCGCATTTTGTAAGCGTTTCACATCCGTTCCAATCTTTATTAGTCTTTTTGCGATAGCAAATGCAATATTCTTTATCCGCAATAATTTTTCCTGAAACAAGGGAGTTATTTTAAGTTTGAAGTAGTTCATAAAACAATAAAAAACGTGAAAACTGAGGGTAATTTTCTTTGTTTTGCATTTCCCACCCAAGGGTTTTTTAATTTACCTGAACTATCTCTTTTCTGAACTGAGATTCTGTGCTCAGATAAGGATGCATCATCCACGCCTACGCTCTCTTTTTCTGCTCTATTTTTCCGATATTGTAGAATGTTTAATTTTTTATATTCAAATACTTATCGTGACATCTTTAATGAAACAAGAGAGTTGTCGGGCAGGTACCATGATCTTAAAGTCATTTCGAATTTGACTAAAGTAAAAAAAATATTATTATCAAATCCAAGCTATTTGTTGATTTTTCTGTACCATTGTTTTAAGTATATATAAAGAAATAAATTGAGTTGGACATTTAGGTTGTGACTTACCAAGCATTCTTCACTTTCGCAAGTGCATTTTCAGTAAAACAACGCAGTTTGTTATTATTATGACCAACTTTTCCTTGATGAAGTATGCAAGCATTTTTAATTTCTTTTTTAGGAACTAGATTAAGATGCTGCGTTTTTTTGCTACTTGTCATTATTTACTTTAATAATATTAAATGAATAAAATAAATAAAACACATTTTTTTAGTAAACAGTTTTTGAAAAGTAAACATTTTTTAGCGTAAACAAAGAACGGGGACAAATTTTATTTTTTAGATTTATTAAGTTAAAACTATTTTATAATTTTAATACAAGGTTAAGTAGCATTTATGAACAAATTTGTTTTTGAATAATGTTTATGAAATTTTAATTACATAAATTTAGTAATTATATATAAAACATCTAACTTTACAAATTAATAACCCCCTGTCAATAATTTGTAAAAACTAAATTAATGCTTTTCGGTATTCGATTTATATAAACATGGCGGATATTTTATACTTGAAAATCTTTTCAAAATGTTGCATCTATTTTTGTCTCTAACTAAAGTTATAAGCAGTGTTCAAGCGGCACGTAAAAATTTTTAAACTTCTTAAGTTATAAGGAACAAGTCTATAGAAAAATTAGAATGTCCACTCAAAATGTTTAGTTTTCCTTTTTTTTTTACATGTAGCGACCAGACTATATATTTTTTTAATTTTGATATAATTTCTTTTCAAATAGTATCGTACTATATTTAAGATAAAGTCATAATTTTTTGATTTGGTTAAATTTTGAAAAAATTTAATTTTATAATAAATATAAAAATTATTTTTACATTAGATTTACACTTTTTACACGAATTAATGTTGATAAAAAATAATTTTATAAGGTTTTTGCCATTGTTTATTTAAGAGATATGCGTCGTCAAGAAAATAAAGAAATTCGATGGTTTTGTAGAATTTTTCGTCGAAGCTTTTCAGTTCGAAATTTCATGTTTCATCACACATTTTTACTTTTTTTTAATTCGTCTTTAAATTTTATTTAATCGATCAAAATTTTATAAAATATAAAATTTCAAAAAGCGTTTAGGGGAGGGGTTCAATTTAGAAGTACGTACATCGATTTTCTGATTTATTACAATTAACCAGCTAATCAAAAAAATTTAAAACTGTGACTAAAGATCCTAGTTTGCCAACATAATAGGATGTATGGTATAAGGAGAAGAGGGTATAGTTTCTCTCTACGCACTCACATGCGCAAATGCCCTCAGGATTTTTTTTATGTTCTACATAGGATACTTTCACACATCATGCAAACTCCAAACTTAAGTATGTTTATACCTATGCCAAATGAGGAGGCCTTGCAAAAAATTGGAGCTCTAAAGAGCTTGTCCCTACCCATATGTGAAGGCACTAATGTAGTAAAATTTTCAATTTTGCTACTTAAATTTATCGACAGATTTTAATATTTGTAGAAAAGTATTGTAAATTACAAAAGTTATGACCATGCAAATTTTCCGACCCCTAAAATGAGGAGAGTGTAAACTTTGCAGGGTCATAACTTTTGTTTATTACAAAATTTACAATATAAGATGTAAAATCTGTCGATAAATTTAAATTTTGTTTTAGATAGTAACGTTGAAAATTTTACGACATATTGCCCTCACGGGCAGGGGCACATCCCACACCTTAAATGTTGGCCCTGAGTAAAGCATATTTCAGGCAATCTATTTTTTTAGTTGATAAAAAGCAGGTTTAGCAGCACTGTGATTAAAGGGGTACCCCCTCTGATTTTAAATCTAACCATTTATACAAAAAATGATTACTGGTAACATGCTTAAATTAAATTTAGAAAACTGCACTAACTTTTTTTGAAAATCCATATTGTTGCCACGTTAATCACTAAATATCCCTAAAATGACCAAAAATTGTCTTTACGCCGGCCAAAATACAAAGAAATTGGCTCATTTCCACCTTTCCATATTGAACCATAATGTTGTTATAAGGCAGGTCTATGATATGAGTATAACAGATTTTTCATAACTTTTTCTCACCACCACAACAGGACGACCGAAGTTTAAGGTCAAATTTTTTAACACTTCATGAAAATTTCATTAAAAAAATATCATACGGTTCTCAAAATATTTTGGCCCGCGTCCACAAACTGCTATTTTGAGAAAAACTCGATTAAAGTAAAAACTTTAAATACAGTAATATTTTGTTCGTAAAATAGGTAAAAAAAATAATCCAAATTTTCAAAATCCACCAGGTACAGACAAGTCACCATCTTTTTCCATTTTTTTGTCATTTTTTTTTCAACGTTTTGGCACATAAAATTGCTGTCTTGACTTATTATCAGGGTTTATTCGATATTCAGTATTTCTTTTTCTTTCATTATTAAATACTTTGCATCCTGCAATCGTATGAAAGCCTGGTTCAATGTTCAGTTCTTTAAAAATATCAAATGATGCTTTTGCTCCAATATTAAAGTAAGCAACAGCATCATATACGCTAATTTCTAACTGGGTAAGCGAGACAAATGTTTGTTTTGGTATACCCAAATCATTCTATTAAACGATTCATTAGCATTTTGTGTTTTGCCGTGCAAAAATTTTTGTCTTCGCTTAACTCTTCAAATATATATCTTATTTTCATAATAACGTCCATTGGTAAACCCGGTCCTGGCTTATATGTTGTTGTTTTATTTATTTTATCAGCATCGTGTTTGCACCAGCTGTCTGAACCAGTAGGGCAGTGTGGATAATGTAGGCTATTATTTTTCGATGAAGCCACATTTAATAGCGATGCTAACACTCAAGCCTTCATTTCCTTTAGGTTACCTGCATTTTTTCTGATTGCAACTCCAACAAAATTTTGTAAGCGATCAATTGTCGCATTTGTAAGACGTCTTTTACCACCAAGGCCTTTTTCTCTTTTCTTTAAATTCCGCAGCCGTGTTCCAACTCTCTTTTGATAATGTCCAACGCATTCCAGCTTTTCAATTTTTATATCAAGATATGTATTTTTAACGTTCATGTAACTTTTACTGTCTCCATCACCTAAATATTGAATATATCTTAACTGGCGATTATCAACAGAACGCTGAAAAACACGTTTTGCTCTTTCTGGCTCCATACCACGAGCAGAACCTTGGTAATTATACATACAAACATGGGCATTTCTCCATTTTGCATAAGCATTTGGATTAGACTTTTGAAGGTCTTGATTAAAACTACAACCTATACAATATCTAAAGATGACTTCAACATCTAACACTTTGCCACTAACAGTAAAGATAACAGAAAAGACTCAAACGAGGATATTTAGCAATGCTTATCCTCGTTTGTGCAATGTACCATCGCAAGATACACAAATATCAGTTGGTGCCAAAGATGTTTTTTGCAATTTACTTGCAGCATTTATCATTGTTTGTTCTGCTACAGTTTTAACAGCTGTTGCAATTATTTTCAGTAGACTTTTAAAGTTGCTTTTGGTCAAAAGCTTAGGTAAATTCATAAAAGTGCAAAACTTTTTTGTGCCTGCATATCCATGGCCCAATAGCGACTATTGCAATAAATTATTCGTTTATTATTATCAAACCCTTTTTTATTACTATCATTGATAGAGGTGTAGAACTGATGAAGATAGTTGCAATCTTTTTTTTGAAACTTAAGATATAACAAGGAAGATAAACCATGTTGTTTATTATATCTCTCACCTAATGAGAGTGTGGGACTACCACATTCTGGACACAGAAAAGAACTAAAAACAGAAACTAAAACAGCAACATCAATGATATGATAACCAGATATACAAGGTTTCAAAACAAGTGTATCTTAAGATTTCTAAACAAGTGTTTATTAAGATTTCCCATAAATCTTTTCCTTTTACGGTGAGTTTGTGTACGTTGCTTCACTCGACATTCTTTTCCCATTTTCACTAATAAAACTAAGCTGATAAAATAACACTATAACTGATTCAAATTGTCGTACTTGATGTAGCAACCTTAACAAAAGTTCTAGAGAAATTCATAAAGAAGCTGTTCAAGCTTATACATGACAATTATAACACATTTGGGTTGAATAAAGGTAACACATAGGATGTATACTGTTAAACTAGTGCGTTGCTATGGCTTTGCTAGGGACATCACGTAAAAATAGTTTGTTTAAATAGACAAATTAAGATAGTTATAGGTTAATTTGCTACATTTAAAACAATTTTTATAATGATACACAGGTAAAAGTAGTTAAAAACAATTTTTCTTTTTTTGAAAATATTGAAATTTTAAGGGGGGATAGCCCCTTAATCGGTCAGAGTTCCCCACAAAGAAACGTGTCATTAAGGAAAATGGGAAAAGAATGTCGAGATTTTTATCCTATCGCAAAAATGCATATATAATGCCCAAAATGAACGGGAAAAAATAATTAAAACACGTTTAATAACCGACACTTCTATTAGTCATTTTTATAAGCTTCTATCCTGTGTTAACTGGGACACCCTAAAACTAAATCTAAACGCCAATAAGGCGTATGATATTTTTCTAACAGAGTTTCTTAATCTTTATAACAAGGCATTCCCAGAAGTTACTAAAGTAATCAAAACAAAAACACTTTTAAACCCTTGGATCACGAAGGGCATTCTTAAATCTTCAAAAAAAAAACAACGCTTATATAACAAGTTTCTTAAAAAAAGAACTCTTAAAAATGAAACTACCTATAAAAACTATAAACGGCTATTTGAGTCAATTTTAAAACGCTCAAAGAAACGTTACTATTCTGAACAATTAATAAAGCACAAAAATGATTCTAAAAAAACTTGGCATATTATTAAGGAGGTAATTGGAAAAAAAAGCTTATACAGAAATTTACTTCCTCTAACTCTTAAATTTAATAACAAACAAATTGTAAATAAATCCTTAGTCGCTGAAACACTTAACCAGTTTTTTGTAAATATAGGTCCTACTTTATCATCTAATATAGCAACTACTCAATCACACTTTAGTTCGTACTTAACCTCAACCAACCTTAATGTTATGTCTAATTATAAACTTACAGAAAAAGAATTACTAGACGCAGTCTCTTTATTAAAACCCAATAAAAGTTTAGGATTTGATGATATAAGTAGTAATGTCATTATCAAATCAATAAAACAAATTACAATTCCATTACTACATATTTTTAATTTATCTCTAACACAAGGCGTTTTTCCAGATAACCTAAAAATTGCAAAAGTCATTCCAGTGTTAAAATCAGGTGATCCTTCCGATGTTACGAATTATAGACCAATCTCAATTCTTTCTTGTTTTTCTAAAATATTAGAGCGGGTTATGTATAATAGACTATATTCCTTTTTAAATGTTAATAATATTCTTTTTCATAAACAGTTTGGATTTAAATCTGGTCATTCAACTGATCATGCAATCACTCACCTTGTTCATGATATATTTAAAGGGTTTGATGAAGACAAGTATACCCTAGGTGTATTTATCGATTTAAGTAAAGCTTTTGACACTGTCAATCATCAAATCCTTCTATCCAAACTGAAAAGTTATGGTATAATAAATACTAATTTGTCCTGGTTTGATAGTTACTTGTCTAATAGAAAGCAGTTTATTTCATATGATAGCGGAAAAACGGAATATAAGTCAATCACCTGTGGTGTTCCTCAAGGATCAATTTTAGGACCACTTTTATTTCTCGTTTATATTAACGACTTATATAAATTTTCTAACATTTTAAACTTAATTTTGTTTGCAGATGATACAAACTTGTTTTATTCTAGTAAAGATATCAGTAAATTATTTCAAACAGTAAACAAAGAACTTGAAAAATTAACCCAATGGTTCAAATCAAACAAACTATCTTTGAACATCAATAAATCCAAATACACTTTGTTCCATCGTCTTCATAAAAAACAAGATATTCCATTAAAACTTCCTGATCTTTTTATTGATAACGCATTATTAAAAAGAGAGCAATCAATAAAATTTTTAGGTGTGGTTCTGGATGAAAATTTAACCTGGAGGGACCACATAGGTCTAATTGAAAATAAAATATCAAAAAATATAGGTGTTTTGTATAAAGCCAAGCAGTTTTTAAATCTATCTTGTTTAAAAAACTTATATTTTTCTTTAATTCATTGCTACTTAAATTATGCAAACGTTGCTTGGTGCAGCACAAACGCAACAAAAGTAAAAAAACTGTTTAGTAAACAAAAACAGGCTATAAGGATAATTACAAACGTAGACCGTTTCTCTCACACTCAAACATTATTTAATAAACTTAATATTCTAAATGTATATAAACTAAACCTTTCCATATTCTTATCTTCATGTTTAAACTTGATAAAAAAATATCACCAATGTTATTTAATTCACTTTTTGAAAAAATAAACCACATATACCCTACCAGATTTTCAAAAAACAATTACATTCAATCCAAAACACATTATTCAGCAACCAAATTCTCAATTGCTAACCGAGGTCCTAAGCTGTGGAATACAATATTAAATAATGAGCTGAAATCTAATTATTCTTTAAACCAGTTTAAAACAAAACTTAAGCAATTACTGATGATACATGAAAATGAATTAAAGTTCTTCTAAAAAGGCTTTTTAAACTAGCAAACAAAAACAAAAATTAACCTACTAATTACTCTTTAATATTATATTTAATATTCTAAACAATAGTCTGCTATTGTAAATGTTTTTCTTATCTTATAAGTTTTGAATTTACAAACGATTTTTTTAAGTTTTATTATTTGAAATACTAATTACTAAAAATATTGTAAAATTTTATAATTTCAATTTTTATTAAAAAAAGTTATTGTAAATTCTTCTTGTAATATTAATACTTATATATCATCTTATTTTACTAATCAGTTCTTAAATATAAATACTCTTTGAATTACTAAATATTTTAAACGTTATATATTTTATTTTTTGCATTTTGTTAAAACATTTTATTTGATGATTATGCATTGTTTTGGGGGGGGGGGGCTTAATGATAAGATGAATTTTGTCTTATTCAAGCCCCAGTCATGTAAATATTTGTTTTTATAAATTACGAGTGTAAATTATTTTCAATCGGCAAATACAATACTAAAAAAAAAAAAAAAAAAGGTCTCAAAAAATCTTCCAAATTTACCGCTACGTTTTGCTAAAATAAAAAGCTTATTAAATTAGCAAAAAGTAACAAAAATTGCTGTCCCCCCCCCCTCACACACACACACACACAAACACACACCACCACCAACTCAAATTAAGAGGTATGGGTAGTCTTCCCTCGGCACTGGGTTTTAGTCTTAGTTTTCAATATTACTGATCTCGCGTAAGACTCGTTTTTAACGGACTTACTAAATAGGGATGCCTGATAAAAACGTCCGTCTTAAGTATAATCTATCTTTATTTAATTCATTATTAAAACAAAAAAAAGTACAACCCGGAATATCCAGGAATTGAACTCCGGTCTTCGCCGTCGATGTCCTACACATTAACCTCAAGGTCATGCACACACATTTATATAATGTAATTAAACTTTATTAAAATTAATATTTGTATATATACTTCAAGACGTTTAAAAATCGCGCAAACAAAGGGATTTGGGGTCGTATAAAGCATCTAAGGTACCCCCTTTTTTTATTTAATAAACTTTTTTATTGGAAAAAAAAAAGTTTATTAAAAAAAAAAAGGGGGGCGGTATTTGAAAAACGTAAGTACTTTTTATGGGGGTGGGAACTTAAAAGTACGCATGGCAATAGGGGGTAGAGTGGGTCAAATTTCAAAGTTTTTGGCGTACGACCTCTGATATAATGATTCTTACTGCAGTAATTAGCGGGTATCATCTAATTAAAACGCTGTTAAATTTTTTGCCTTTTTTTAAATAATATCATGACGCATGAATGCATCTGTGGCGCGTAATTTTGGTGCTAAAATAATGAAATTAATTTTTTCATAAAGAAAAATATGTTAGCTAAAATTCCAATCCTTTTTGGATTGAAAAACAATGCATAGAAATGTTTTGTTTTGATTTTATTTAAAGATGCCATTTTTGTGTAATATGAGCATGCTCAAATTACCCAGTGATTTTCATTGAAATAGCCTAGTTTAAAGTCCTATAAAAGTAGTGGTTTTTTGAATTGTTTTTTGAATATAAATAAAAAGTAGTAAAACTTTTTAATATTTTAACAGATGAGAAAAAAAAAAAAAGTATTTTTCTGTAATTTAAATCCAAAAAAGTTGAATTTTTATCGTTCAAAGGTTTGAGTTGTTAAAATTGAAAAAAAAACGAACTAATTTTTTTTTTTTTTCTTGCGTAAAACATAGTTGTATTGTTTCAACAATAGTGGCTTAAAATTTGATTTTTTAATAATAAGTTTTGTTTATAACGAATCATTATATTCCAAAAATTAGTTCTTATTGTCAGGTTGGTATTTTTTTTACAAAATTATTGTTTTTTTGTGAGCTTATTTAAAGTGCTCATATTACCAAGTGGTCTGGGTTATATGAGCATTTTTGTGACTTTTTTAAAACCTCTGTGTTTTTAAGAAAAAATTTCGGGTGCCTGAATATCTAAGTGGATCATGAGAAGGGATCCCTAAATACTGTTTGTTCGCAAAAATTTTGGATCCAGCTTAATTATTTTTGAAATTATTCCAATTTTTGCTTAAGATGCTCATAATACCCTAATCTACCCTATATTGAAAACAGGTATATCTGATCATTTTCTAATATTTCTATCGTTCAACTCAAATACTAAAATTATAACTAAAGCTAATAATAAAATATTTAAACGCATATATAATATGAACAATATTAAATAGTTTTAAAAACAATTATTAATGCCTTATTGAAAACATATAAAGTTTTATAACGACGCAAATTTTTTTTTTTTCTTTCTCTGTTTTAATATAATATAAAATTTTACAACTTCGTATTATAAAATTTCAATAAATAAAATAAGTAAAACAGATAGGGGCTCAAAGAAGATGAAGATGCAATACGTTATCGCAATCTTTTCATAGAGCCCCAATAACAAGATTTTAAAAAAATATCGTAATATGTTACAATATGCGTAATAAAATTTCAATAAAATATCGTAATAAAACGCGTAATTCGCTAATAAAATTGATAAGCAACCAACAAAAGTAGAAATAAAACAAAAACAGGTTTATGAGAAATGATTCAAAGTATCATTAACCAAAAACGTTTCTTATATTTTAAAAATTTCTTTTTTTGTTAAAAACTTGAATGAACTTAACGAATTTACCGTACCTTTGAATCCTTTTTGAAAAGTATTTCATACTTTTGGACCTCGATATAGAATGCTGTACTCTGAATATTTGTTTATTATCCGAGGCAGTTTATATGTGTTGGATATATTCGCTCTAAGATTATAGCTATCATTTTTATTTATTTTAAACTTGTTATTAAAGCTTATAGGAGAGATATTGTGATTATAACGATACATGAAAATTAAATGCTGGTAGATATTTATTTCAAACACATTCATCATTTTCATATCTTTCATTAAGGGCTTAGCGTGTTCACGCCTATTTTTTGAGTAAATGATTCTGCAGGCATGCTTTTGTAGACTATAAATTTTTTTAATTTTTGGCGCTTGAGTACTTGCCCATGAAATGTTTGCATAGCTGATGAAGCTATGAATTAGCCCAAAGTAGATTAATTTAAGACTATTTTTATTGAAGTAGGATCGAACTCGATACATCAAACCTATTATTTTGGTGATTTTTGACTGGATATTTATTATATGTGGAAGCCAGGATAATTTTTCATCAACAATGATTCCTAAGAATCTTATATTGGATTGCTTATTTACTAGTTTATCATTTAGAGATATGTAAGGCAACTTTAGAGGAAGATTTTCTTTTTGTGTTTTTTTGTTAAATAGTATATACTTTGTTTTCTCAGCGTTAAGTGAGAGCTTGTTTGCCTTAAACCAGTTGTTTACTTTACACAGTTCAATATTCATGTCTGCACATAATTTCTTGATATCATTGTTGGTGAGAAATAAGTTTGTGTCATCTGCAAACATGACCGAGTTCATTTTTAAAGATGCATTGCAAAAGTCATTTATATATATTAGAAAAAGAAGTGGACCAAGAGTCGATCCTTGCGGGACTCCACATATGACATTTAATACTCCAGATTGGACATTATTTACATATTGTTTTCTGTTTGTAAGATAGCTTTTAATCCAATAATAAGTTTTATTTATTATTCCGTAATGCGTTAATTTACCTAATAGAATGCAATGGTCCACTGTATCGAATGCTTTTGATAAATCAAGAAACACTCCTAAAGTAAATTTATTATTTTCAAAACCATTAGTTATTTGATTTACTATTTCAATGATTGCATGCTCTGTAGAGAGATTTTTTTGAAAGCCAAACTAATTTGGGTAAAACAAATTGTTTTTAATGAAGTAATCATAGATTCTATTATAAACTACACGTTCGGAGAGTTTTGAAAATACAGAAAGTATTGATATAGGCCTGTAGTTTGTAATGTCAGAATGATCGTTACATTTGTATAATGGAATTACTTTTGCCAATTTAAGTACATCCGGAAATATCCCAGAATTTAATGAGAGCTTAAGTATAAGAATCAGGGGTCTATTAAGACTTTTGTTTGCAATAACTATATCACTAGATATCTCATCAAATCCTGGAGCCTTTTTTTTTTAAGGAGGCAAAGGCTTCCTTGAATTCTTCATAGCCTATTTCATAATCAAGCGTGATAACGTTATTCGTGGTTTTAAGATGATACAGATGTTGGGACAATTTTATTTACAAGATTTGGACCAATATTTGTAAAATATTTATTGAATTCTTCTGAAATTAGTTTTTGACAAAATATATCGTTATTTTCAATAACAATTCGTTTAGGAAGAGAAGGTGAATTTAGTTTTTTTCTTCCCATTATGAGATTAATGATGGACCATGTTTTTTTGCTATCAAATTTGCATTTGTTAATTTGATTACTGTAATATATTATTTTTGCATTTTTAATGAGATCTTGGTAAAAAAATTTATAATTTTTGTAATTTTTTTCATTATCATTGTTTCTATTTTTCAAAAATTTATTGTAAAGTTTTTGCTTTTTTTTTGATCACTTTAATAAGGATTTATCCATCCACGGATTAGCAATTGCTTTTGACTAAGTTGTAATTATCTCTTTTGGACAGGTTTCATTAAAGTACTCCAAAAATGTACTTAAAAAGGCATTGTAAGCTTTATTAGTATCTTTACATTTATATACGTTGTTCCATGTTTCTTGTTTTTGTCTACTTGTTAATTTATTAGTGTTACTCAATTTTAAATTTCGTTTTTTTAAATGTATAATTTTTGAATGACATTCCGACATAGATTTAAAGTTTTTTATATTTATGAATATCGGGAAATGATCGCTAATATCTGTCAAAAATATACCGGTTTCAAATGTCGTTTCTAAATAATTATTGATAAAAATATTGTCTATTGCTGTTGCAGAGGTTTTTGTTATTCGCGTTGGTTTATTAATAGTTGACAAGACATTAAATTTAAAAAGCTTATCAAAAAAAGGTTTAATTTCTGGAAATTTTGTGTTAGAAAGAGCATCAAGATTTATGTCACCAGTTATATTTAATGTCTTGTTTTCTTTATTTATTTTTATAATCGTATTTTTAATAAAAGTTTCAAAATTTTTTATTTTTCCAGTCGGTAGACGATAAAATGTTTCGTTATTTTTTATTAATAATTTTAATGAAAAGGCTTTCATAATTATCATTAGAAAAGCATAGTATATTTTTTATCTTGAAAGCATACTTTTCTAAGACATAAATTCCTAATCCTCTTCCTTTTTTCCCATTTCCTCTTGATTGACTTATTAGTTTATAAAATGGTAATATATAATTAAAATTTAATTCAAGAGAACTTTCTGTATCATTCCAAGTCTCTGAAATAGATATGATGTCGAACGTGTAGTTTAAAATATTCAATTAAAATATTCAAATATTCAAATATTCAAATAAAATATTAAAATAAAATTTATTAAAATTTTTTATAACGACGCAAATAAAATTTTTTATAACGACGCAATTAAAAAGTTTTATAACGACGCAAATAACATTTATTAAAATTTTTCTAAACCATTTTATTCCATTTATGATGCCAATTTTCCTATATGTGAAAATGCAGTAAATCGAAAAAGCGAAAATGCTCCTTGGATAAATAAGGGTTTTAATAAATCATCTAAGATCAAACACAAGCTATATATTTAAATTACTTAAAAATAAAAACACCTTTAAAAATATTATTCAAAAAATATAAATATGTATTTGAAAAAACTCGTAAAAACTTAAAAAAGAATTACTACTCAAAATTGTTTGAAAATCTTAAGAACAACTCTAAACGCACTTGAAGAATATTATAAGAAATTGGTGGAAAACAAAAATTTTTCTCAAGTTCCCTAATTAGAGTGGATAACAAAGATTTTTTTGAACCTAGAATAATAGCTCATGAGATAATAAAATTCTTCATTGACGTCGGTTTCAAATTAGCAAAAAAATTCTATATACCCGAGTAGTGTTCAATAACATTTTAAAATTATAACTTTAAAAAAAAATTATTTTTTGAATTATCATTTCAAGAGTTTCAATTGTCATTTAAATCTATTAAAAAAATAGGCCCCTGGAGCTGATGAATTAAATGGAAACACCATCTTAGAATGCTTTAAACAATTAAAAGATATTCTCTTTCAAAGTGTCAATACAAAGAGTAGTTTTTCCTGATCAGTTAAAAATAGGTAAGATAATCCCAATCTACAAAGACGGAGAAAGAACTAATATATGTAACTAGAGACCTATTTCTACTTTATCAACATTTATTTACAATATATTTACATAATATATTGTAAAATATATTTACAGCAGATCATATACTTATTTAAAAGAGAAATTTATTTTTTATAAAAATCAGTTTTGTTTAAAAGAAAATGGTTCCATTGAGCATGCAATCATTCAATTCGTCCGCGAAATTTACAATTCACATTTTTTTTGAGGTTTATCAAAAGCATTTAATAAAGTAAGTCCTAGCATTTTGATTCATAAAAATGTAGTGAACGACTTAATTTTATATCGGTTTAAAAGTTATTTAACAAATCGAAAAAAAAACTTTTCTTTTACCGATACGTATTAAAAAAATGTTTTATATATTTCAAGTAGCGCTCCGCAGGGATTAATTTTAGGGCGCTTCTTTTTATAATCTACATTAATGATTAATGAGACAAACCTACTCTGGTTTGAAAAGTACCTTTTAAACAGAAAACAATATGTACAATTTAAAAATTTAGAAACGACCAAAAAAACTTAACATGCTAATGTTAAAAACATTGGCATGATCTATAGAGTTAAGCCACTTTTAAATTTTAAGTCCATAAAAAGTTTATATTTTTCCTTTATGCATAGTTACTTAACTTACGGCAACATCTTGTGGGCAAGTAGTAATCACACTAAACTAAAAAAACTTGCTACAAGATTTTCCGCAAACTTTTTTTTTTTTTTTTTTTCATTTAACTTTTATTTCGCTGATTAAACAATATTACAATTTTTCATATAAAATAAATAACATCGTAAACATAAGAAACCTTTATAAAAAACGTTTTTAATCTTTTTAATTTATAATATATATATATATACTGTTATAATCAGTCAGGGACTCAAAGAAGGTAAGGATGATGCGTTTATCATCACAACCTTTTCAAACAACTTTGTAATACCAAAATCTTATTCTAAACAAATTTCTTATTCAATTCAGAACCGCGGACCACTTTTGTGGAAAAGATTTCCAAACATTGTTTCCGGAAGAAGAAAAAATCTCAACATCAGTTTTTTACTGTTTCGAATCATTTCAAAACTAATTCAAAACAGTAAAAAACTGTTTTGAATCAGTTTAAAACTGATTCAAAACAGTTTTTATTAAACATAGATTTTGATTTATATTATTATAAGTCTTTCTTTTAAAAATAGATCAGATATATAATTTAAAAACTGAAAAACAAGATAATTGTGACGTATCTGACCAAAACCAGTCGGACGTCGTGATGTTATATTGAGAAAACCATCAAAACATCTCAAAAATTCAAAATTTATCATTATTTATTTTTTTGCATAATTGTTTACATAATTAACTTTTCTTTGCTATTCAAACATAACTTTTAATAAAAAATAATTTTTTGATGGTTAATTTGGTGAATTTGTGAGGCTATTGTCTTAAAATTTCTGTGATTACTCATTAAATTGGTCCATTTTCAGTATTAAACATGACTGTCTAGCGCAATAATAACCTTGACATTTTGGAAAAATGAAATCTGACCTCTTTAGCTTTTCAATGGTGTACACGTGTTTCTTTGTCTCATTTGAAATTTGACCAATCAGAGCAATTTTTACAAGCCAATAATAAACTTGATTGTTTCCACAAGAATATTCCTTCTAGTCGACCGATCTCAATGCACTACAGTTTTGATTTTGCACAGCAGGTTCATTTGCCTAGTGATCCCCTCCATCCAGGACCACTGTACTTTCTTGTTCCCTGGAAAGTTGGCATGTTTGGCGTTTGAAGTGAAGGCATCCCTAAGGAAATGAATTATATCATTGATGAAGCTCATCTCATCTCTAAGGGTTCAAATGCTGTGATTTCTTATCTGCATCATTTTTTTGAAACCTTTGGTTTGGGAGAAACAGATGCACAACTCCACTGTGACAATTGCTCGGGACAAAACAAAAATTGTTTTGTCTTGTGGCATTGTGCTTGGAGAATGTGCACTGGTCTCCACAAAACCATCGATTTAAATTTTATGATTGCAGGGCACACAAAATTTGCACCCGATGGATGTTTTGGGCTACTCAAGCGGGCATTCAAACGCAACGCTGTGTCGTCCCTGGAGGAATTTGAGATGTTCGTGAACGAAAGTGCTTGTGTAAACCAAGCACAGCTGATTGGTAATGAAGATGGAACATCATTTGTCGAGGTTGGAGAATAGCAGCAGCATCTGAGTCCATATTTTAAACCATTCCCAGGAATTAAAAAATTTCATCACTTCCGATTTGATGCTGAGCACCCTGGCAAATTGATTGCCAAAATTTTAACAGACACTGAAGTAGTTGAATTTGATCTTTTGCAGAAACCAGTGGCATATTTGCCAAGATAGGGTGCGCAACATATTATATCACCAGGAATACCATTACAACGGCAATGGTATTTGCACAATCAAATTCGTGAATATTTCAAGGATTTATTGCAAGATGTCGTTTGTCCGTTACCAAATTCTGGTGCTCCAATAATTTCTCGCAATGACAATTTTCAGTTAATAACTTCTGTACCTCTGGACCACGACAGCGATACCGATGACTACGAAGTTTTGACAGAGGTACAAAGTACAAGAGGACGTTCAAGAAAACAATCAAAACAAGACAGTGAATCTGGTAACAAACAAAAAACTGTCAATGAGACGCTCTAGGTCGTGTCTCATTGGTCAAGGTCGGGGTCGTGGTGCACGAAGGCGTGGTTTAGACTTTTGACTGTTCTTTTTATTTTTGTTTTAAACTTTTAATGTTTGTTTTAACTCTTCACTTTTTACTCTGTTATGCTTGCTTCAAACCAGCACATTAAATTTTTTATAAACAACATTTAGGTATTTTTTTTGCTTTAAATATTGTCAATAGATTTAAAAATCTAAATATTAAAAAATTGATAATAATTTAATTTTCTCGATGTACTAAAAGTGTTATAATTTAAAAGGTAATCAAGCTACAGTATTAATTTTTCCAGGACTTGTTGCAATTGTATCACAGTAGATGTGTGCTAAATTAAAACAAAATCCATGCATGGTTGCTAAGAAGTTTTCTATTTTATATGACAACAAACCTTTAAACGCGTTTTTTTCCTTTTTAAAATTTTAATATCGATGTTACATTTTTGCTCATAACTTTGGCTAGGGTCAAGCTACAGCAATAATTTTTGCATCATTTTGAAGCAGAATATTATACCTTTTTAAATATGTATCACACTCAAAACTTAAACATAAGACTGGTTTTGGTCAGATGGGTCACAAATATTCCTTGTAATTATTAAAAAAAGGTTAAAATTTTTTGACAATAACCATTATCTAAAATAACATTTTCTCGCTTTTTATTTTGTGTATATATATATATATATATATATATATAGATATATAGATATATGTATATATATATATATATATATATATATATATATATATATATATATATATATATATATATATATATATATATATATATATTTATATTTATATATATATATATATAAATATATATATAAAAAATTTCAGTAAGAGACCGCCCGTCCGAGTTCTGAAAAAAAGTTTGAAAAAAAACGAGAAACCGGTGTCAAAAAAATCAAGACAGTAAAAAAAACCGAGAAACCGAGGTAAAAAAGAGGAACCGAGAATAAAAAAAAGGAAGCGAGTCAATGACGTCACGAGTAAAAAAAAGGTTCCAATGACGTCAAATTTCCCCCGTAAAAAAAAGGTCCCAATGACGTCAAAGTTCCTTCGAGTAAAAAAAGGTCAACGACGTCACGCGCATGCGCAGAAATAAAATAAAGGTTAAGGTGTAAAAATTTTTTAATATAAAAAACTGTTACAAATTAAATTTATTCTGTTCCCTGAAATAGGGTAGTGTTTTTTTGCCCAATTCTCGAACGTTATGTTTGGGTTACGTTCTTTTCCATACGTCATGAAAGAATTGTAAATATCAAGCTCTTCAGCAAATTGTTTGTTAAATTTTCTAGACATTTCCACAACGAATAGTCCTTCTTCAATTGTCAAAACAAATTGTTTCACCACACCATTTGATTTTTCAATCATTGTATTAGTTTCCTAAAAAATAAAAAATTTATTTATAACAATATTTACAAATTTATTCGTAATAATATTTACTATTTAAATCAAATGGGAGGGGGGGGGAGGGGGCGCGTCACATATCCATTCTTCTTTGAATGGGGGGACGTCGCACATCCATTCTTCTTTGAGCTCTTCTATTTTTTCTTCTTTGTTTTTTTGTTTTTTTCACTTCTAATTTTTTATATTTTTTAAAATCAAGTCCTTTTAACGGTCTTTCTAGTTTTAAGTTTACTTGTTTAAATTCGAATGAAGGAGCGTTGAGATCCATCTCCCAGTTTTCATCATTATTATTAATATTCATTTTTATTTATATCTAAAGAAAAAAAAGAATGTTAGTAAAAAGTTGTATAAAAAAGAAAAAAGAAAAAAATAAGGAAAAAAAAAAGACAAATGTAATGAAAAAATTTATATTTCTAAATAAAAAAATACAAAAAATTATTTTTTTATAAGACAGGCTTGACATTGACCACATTTGTTCATACAAAAGTATCTTTCGTTTAACAAACGAGAATGTGTTAGAAATTCCTTTTGTAGTCGAAAATAGTAGGGATACATGGCTGTAAAAAAAGAAAAAAAATAAGAGTAAAAAATTTTTTTTTTTTATTATAATATAAAAAAAATATATACCTTTCATTTGTTGGCGGATTTTTTTGGGTATTTTTCAATTTTTGGCATATCCATATGTTTTCATTTTTATTATTAGTTTTGCTATAAATATAAAATAACATCATTTTTATGTACATATTTACGTTTTCCGTATTTATAGTTCAGTCTTGTTTGTGGACAAAACCATACCCATTCGTGATAATGCGTGTTGTATTCTTCAAAACTTTTTTTTATTAGTTGCATTTTTTATTAGTTGGGCTATAAATATAAAATATTATTTTTATAATGTATAAAATTATTTTCATGAATATAATAATATTGTTCTAATGCCCATTGAATGTATTTTCTAATACAATTATAAAAAAAATCAAGTTCTTCATTTTTAATATAATGAATATTATAGTGCGATCTAAACATTTGGTATAAAGAAAATATAATTTTTTTTTGCAACCAAAAAAATAAATTGTGATCGGTTAAAGTGCTAAATTCACAAATATAAAAAAAATCATCATCAGAACTGTTTTCAGGATAACGAAAATATAAAAACCCAAGCTGATCTTTTAATAATTCCAATTCAGTTCTAATTCTTCTAACAGCTAATCTTCTTTTACATAATTCTTTTAACGTTTTCATGTCTCGATCCATGTTATTTTTTGTTTCGCCTATAAACCAACTGGCAATGTGGATAATGTCGTATTCATAAAAGTGTTTGCTTCTTTGCATTTTTTTATTAGTTATCTAAAAAAAAATTAAAAAAATTGATTTACAATTTGAAAATGAATAAAACAAGGTTCAGTAGTATAAAAATATTGTTCTTTGGACCAATTTATATATTCCATGATTAAACGATATAGTTTTTTCATTAAATGTGTTTCTAGTTGTTTACGTGGATCAGCAAAACAGGATATTTCTGTAAAAAGTAAATGAAATAAAGTATAAAGATATCGTCTTTGAAGATAAAAAAAACAATAAACGCCTCTTTATAAAAGGTATATCAAAATAAATGTTTGTTCTATAATAGGTGTAAAACAAAAAACGAATATTATCTTTATCTTTCCATTTCGTGTGTGGTAGTTTGGTTTTATCAAATAAAGAAACAATTTTATTTTGTAATTGATCGAATTCAAATTGAATTCGTTGATGTGCCAAAGTTCTTTTACATAAATCTTTCAAGGTCAGTTGAGATTGATTTTTATGGTTAAATTTGTTTGATTTCTCCAATGTAATATCATCAAAGTGAAAAAGATAATAAGAAAAATGACGTTCTTCCGGGGTAAACCAAATTAGTGTTTGATTTTTAAAGTTTTTAATGTAAGAACGAATGTTTTCCAAATAACGACAACGTTTTTTTGTTTCTCGGTCCATTTTTATGACCTTTTTTTCTCGTTTCATTTGTTTTTCACGTTTTTGTAGAAAGTAGTGAAGTGTAGCATCTTCTTTATCAAGTATATCTCCAATATTGCCCCAGTTGCTGCCCATTTTTTTAATTAGTTGTCTAAAAAAAAGTTTACAAAATAGTTAATACAATAAAAAATTAATGTTTGGGAAAAGAATTATAGTTTTACTTTACAAGTAAAAAACTTTAATTTGTTTCCCAAAAAAAAAGTTTTTAGTAGAAATTTGGTTCTTGTGCTCATTTTGGTATAGGATTATAAAAATGGAATAGTTCTTCTTGCTTGGCTTCGATGACTGCACTTGGATATACTGCGTTCGGTGGTGAATAAACAGGTGGTAGATTTTTAATTATGCTTTCTTCATATGTTGGCAAACGTGGTATTTTATTTTTATATTTAGTGACAATATCCATTCGATAAATAGCTTTGCATAATACAAGTAAATATTCCAAATTGCTTTCTAATGATTCGTAAATATGATCTTGTTCGTTTTGAATAGTGTTATCTTTAAAGTATTCTACAATATCCAAATCATTTTTTAAAGTTTCTTTAATTCCAAATGGTATTTTGAGCATAAATTTGATAGATTTCACGTTGGCAATGGTTAGTTCCAGACTGATTTCTGTGAATATTTCTATTGCATTCATTTTTTTTATTAGTTAATCTAAAAAATAATGTATAATAAGTATAGATAAAAAAGTACATATCAAAAAAAAAAGAGGAAAAAATGCATTTTACATAAAATATATTATTGAATAGTATTCGTGATAAATAAATTATTATTAATAATAAATTGTTTTAGTTCTTCATGTGTAAAAAAATTGTTAAAACCAACAGCCACATTATATTCAGCGGTAGGTTTATCAAAAGAACTATCGTCTAAAATTTGAAGATAATTTTTATTGGTAGTAGTACGAGTAAAAAATTTATCTTTATCTCTCAAGGTCAAATTGACATTTTTGGTAAAAGGCCATTTTAAAGCATCATCAAGGTCTCCTCGTAATAATTGAAAGTAAATGTCTAGTTTGTTTACGTCTGCACTTCGAGTATAAACTTTTATACGATAACGATAACCTTCTGATGTGTAAACGGGTTCTGAATAAAATGGTTCATCTGATAATAGCCTGAGATTCATTTGATCAAGTTTGATGATTTGCGTGTCTTTAAAGAGGTGTTGTTTTACTTCTTTAGGTTGTTGAATTGATTTTTTTAATACTAAGAATTCTGTACTGTTTTCTTCTAAAATTTGATAGAGTTTTGGTTATTTCTTGTTTGAGATGTTCTGTATCGTGTTGATTTGCCAAAACCATCATGTTGTCGTAGAAGAGAGTTTTTAATTCTGCCATTTCTTTGTTCATTTCTTCTAGGGTTTGATATAGTTTTACATTTTCTTCTTTTAGATTTTTAATTTCTTGGTCTTTTTCTTTAGAGTCAACTATTTGTTTAGTTGTAAATTCTTGATGATTTTTCATTCCATTCATGATTTGAATAATAGAAAGATTCAAATAATTTAAATTTTTCTTTTCGTCTTGAATTATTTGGTTCAAATAACGATTTTGTTGTTCTTTATAATATTGAAAGCATATGACAGAGTGTTCATAATAATCTTGATCATCGACTTTAATATTACAAAAAAAAACATATTTTTTGTATATCTAGAAATTCATAATCACATTCATGGTTTAACAAATCTTGTACCTTTTTCTTATTTAACATTTATTTAACATTTGTGAGAGTATTGCTCTGTAGAACAATCTGTTTGATGATTTAAAAGTTCTTCTGCACTAAATTCTTTGTCACAAAAACAGCAAGGATATATGCTGTCTGCAATTTTTTTTATTAGTTGCTGAAAAAAAACATTTATTTATATAAAAAAACTATAATAAAAAATACACGTCTTTTTTTACCATAAAAGAATAATTAAATAAATAAAATGACTCAATAAAACATATAAAGGATAAAAATATAAATGAGGTTTGTTTCAATATCTTCTTGTTCTTCGAATATATTGTTAAAAGTATTATTTTCTACTTCTTGATTTTTTTCATTTAAATAATCTCCAAACCCAGGAAACATATCTTCAAAATCATCATTATTATTCATTTTTTTAGTTGTCTAAAAAAAAAGATATATTTACAGACAAAAAAATAATTACAAATAAAGTTCGGGTAAATCGTCCATTTTATTAATGACGTTTAAAATATATTGCTCCCAATCCATTTCATTTAAAATCTCATGAATTTCTTTTTCTATTTCTTCCACTTCTTTTTCCTCTTCTTCTAACATTTGTGATTTTAGCTCTTCAATATAATCTAAATCATTTCTTCCATTTCTTGTACTAATTGTTCTAAATAACTTTCATAATCTTCCTCTGTTAACTCTTCCATTTCCATTAATTCTTGTAAATCATGTTCTTCTTCTTTCGACAATAACAAGTCGTGATAACAAATAGTTTCTTCATTGATATATTCACCATAACTAAAAGAAAAAATATATATAAATAATATAAAAAATATAAAAAAATATAAAAAAAAGTAAAATAGGCTTACCATCTACATTTTTTGATATATTGCTTCATTTTTTTTAATATATTAGTTTGCTAAAAAAAGTTACAAAAAAATTATTGTAATATAAAGTTTTGTAATATTGACATGCATTCATTTATATTATTTAAAAGTTCTTGATTTTGATCATTGACACTTAAAAGGTCCATCGACCAAGTCCATAGTGAATCGTATAAAATACGAGCTGCTTCCATTTCTGTTCCCTGTTTTTGATATATTAAATTTAACAATCTATGAATTCTATCTTTTGTGTCTCGTTAGTCTTGTTGAATACATACAGTTTCTCTTTTTTTAAAACCAAGATATTCAGCCAAACATTCCCATTGCCATTGTAAACAATCAGCTATTTTTAGTTTTAATTGTATAAAATTCATTTTTTTATTTTTGCTAAAAAATATTACATTAAAAAAACATTAATTATTTAAGAAAAACTAATTTACATTGTAATAAATTAAATGAAAGTTCTTGTTTGTCGGTTTCAATTTCCCATCTTGTTAATACATAATATAAATGACTAATAGCTCTTTTTCTATTTTTGTGATGTTTAATATAAATAATTAAAATTTTTTTTATTTTATCAAAGTTCTTGATATAATTTATATCGATTTTTTTAATTTCGTTCTTTTTAAAATTTAAATAAATTGCCAATTGCTTCCAATGTGTGTGAAGTTCTTTTGCTATAGTATTTATTATTATTTTTATCATTTTTTATTCTATTATATATAAAATAGTTAAAAAATAGTAATATAATTGTATATCAAAATATTAATGTAAAAAAAAAGACAATTATAAATTTTATATTCTAGAAAAAATATTTACAAAATATATATAAACTATAAATTTTCTGGATCTGGACTCTCTAAAAAAATTGATTACTCAGGCTGTCATTGTATATTTCATATTGAATTTTATTAATACTTATGTATCTCGTTATTATAACTAAAAAAATAGGTTCATTTAGAAATAAATATGATATTATTTTTTTTGTAATAAATAAAAAATAGTTATAAATATAAAAAAATATCATTTTTTTAAATAAATGCCTAAAATAAGGTATACTCCTAGATCATTAAACACTGTCAATATGGCGCGTACAAAAACAACAGTTCCTAGAACAAAAAAAAGCAGTTCAAACACAAACGAGTACAAAACAAAGTTCAACATCGACACAGACTGAAAGTCAGTATTTACCGAGCAATTGTAAAAGAATATTATCATGTTTACGAAGAACAAATAACAGATATAAAGATAATAAAACAAATCGCAAACTTGGAAGAGTTGGTAAAAGAATAAAACGCTGGGTTCATACTGCCGAATCCTATGTCGATATTAAACATCAATTAAATGAAGCTAATATAAGACGAAAAAATAGACAAAAATAAACTATAATTTATTGTAACTTTTTAAAAATTGATTATAATCTTGTAAAAATTTATTTTTGAAAAACTTTTTTTTTCTTTTGTCGTCATATCTTTTTCGATTTTTATTTTTTTTTTTCTAAAAAATAAAAAAAAATACTCTTAAAAAATAACTTTAAGATCTCTTTATAATAAAAAAAAATATAAAAATAACTTACTTTTTTATGAATTTTTTCTTTATCAATAGTTAAATCTGATGGTTGTTATGTAGTTGTTTTAATTTGTTCAGGTTTTTTGTTCGTTGTTTTAATTTCTTCAGGTTTTTCGTTTTTTATTTCGAAATGAACTTCCTCTTTGTTGTATATTTCAAAGCGTTCATCATCGTCTATAATGATGATTTCATCTTTACTAAATTCCAACTCTTGTTCGCTAAATTTTTCTGAAATGTTTTCTGACATTTTAGCAGATCTTTTTGTAAAGCGTGTTTTTGCCATTTGATTTTGTTAACAAAAAACACACTTTTTATGTATAAAATTTAATCTCTACAGATTAACGCGAAATAAAAGCTAAAGTGATGCAACTTTATGCAATGAAAAGAAAATGCTGTGTCATGTTAGTTAAATTTAGAAAGTTTTAATAACACTTTTATGAACAAGATTTAAAGAGATTAAAACACGGAGTAAACAACTTTTTAAAAACTCTGCAAAGAAAAAATCTCTGCGTAAAGTGTTAAAATAACAATTTAAATAAATTCAAAACTCCATGAACCAACACGTCGACGTAGCATAGTGCATTCGCTCGCCTCACTATGTTTCAAACGCCATGACATTAGACCGTTGAGGGTTCGATTCTCGTTGAAGGTAGTAGAAAGTTTAGAAAGTTTAGAAAGTTTAGAAAGTTCAATGTAAACAGGGGGCGCTAACACCGCTCACTGATGTAATGTCTAGAAAGTTTTGAAAGTTCAATGTTAACGCAGGGGGTATACGTTCACTGAAAACAGGGGACGCGTACTCACTGATGTAATGTCTAGAAAGTTTAGAAAGTTCTATGTAAAAACAGGGGGCTAATGCTCACTGATGTAATGTGGAGTGTGTGTGAACGAGTGAGCGAACGAGTGAGCGTACGAGTGTGTGAGTAAGCAGGCTAAGGACTAAGGCAGGACTAAGTAAGTTAAGTAAGGACTAAGTAAGTAAGTAAGTAAGTAAGAAAAAAATACGGCCGTATAAAAAATAAACACTCTAAGAAATACACAAGTAAGTAGGCCTACTAAGATAAAATAAAGACAGAATAAGTAAGGTAGTGTCAGGGTGACACCATGTTTTTTATCTTGTAAAAAAAAGACATGAAAAAATACAAGTCAAAAAAAATACAAGTCAAAAAAAATACAAGTCAAAAAAAATACAAGTCAAAAAAAATACAAGTCAAAAAAAATACAAGTCAAAAAAAATACAAGTCAAAAAAAATACAAGTCAAAAAGTTAAAGTCAAAAAAAAAAGTTCGAGTCAAAAATGGCTGCAGATGATATTGATTTTTCCCGTATGATTGTAAGACGGAATTTATTTTCAACACCTTCATATAAAAGCAATTTAAGACCCAAATATACATCTAAATTACCCAAATATACGGTAGATGGAAAATGGTCTTTTCATAGAGATGCTTTTTTTGAAATTTTTGATAGGACCTCCTTTGATGAAAACGAATTAACCGATCCCAATAATACAGAACTAAGAACTCTAAGACGTAGAAGAGTTAAGAAAAACTTGAAAAAAATAAATCGTCAAATTTGTAGAAAAGCACTGATGTGCTATCGAAAAACGAAAAGCAAGTATATAAATAATAAACAAAATCGCGAAATGAATCGCGTAGGAAAACCGATATATCGTTTTATTTTAACAAAAGTGGATCGCGATAAACACAGAAATATTTATTAAAAAAATGAGACATAGAAGACATAGAGGTCATAGAAATGCTAAAAGATATATTTTTGTTCATAAAAAATCGAGAGCTCATCCTAGACCTTATCATTCTTTAATCGGTAAAGGACGAAAACGTATACTTAGAAAACGTGGTAAAGGTATCCTTGGTAACCTATTAGGAAATATACCCGTACTTGGTGGTGTATTTAAAACTATATTTTAATCGGATTAAAAATCATGTATAAAAAAGCTCAACTCTGTAAAACGTTTATTTACAAAAATGAATTCAAAAGTATGCAAACATGCAAACAGAAAAACACATACAAAAAAGTATTGCGATAAATGTTTTGTACAAAAATTTCGACGATATGTTGAAGAAAATTCTAAAGAAATTTTATGGTTAATAAAAGACTTGAAAAAACACAACGACAAGTTAAAAAATTTAAGAACAGATACAAGCTCTCGAGGAGAGTATATTTTAACTTATGAGTACGAAAATGGCATTGCCGAAATTATCAGCGGTAATAAAGATACTGGTCACACAAAAATATCTACGTTTTTTGGTGGTTTTATCATGGATTTAGACATTATAATTAAATTATATTGTATTTCGCATATTAATGACGGTGTTTTTTATGTAGGTAATAAAATACCCAAAATATATTGATAAAAAAAATATTTAATAGTGTTTTTTCTGTTTTTTTTTTTAAAAAAATACTATAAATTTGGTTTTTTTTGAAATAAAAAAAAATTCATTTGAAGAAAAAAAATTCATTTGAAATAAACAAAAAAAAAGGAGTTTAAAACTTGTTTAAACGAATTTTATAATTCTGTCATGAATGTGGAAGCTTCCAAGTTTGAAGCTAGTGATAGTTTAAAACAAGTTAAAGGCAATTTTAAATTAGTATTTCGTTTGGATAGACTAGCGGAAAATGAAGTCTCTCGTTTTAACGAAAACGCTCATATTAATTTTATTTATAATAAAATTGACCACGAATTTGAAATGAGTTATGAAAACTTTGTTGATGTTATTAAAGAGTCATTTAACGTTTGGCTAATTGAAGAAGCAGACATAAAAAATGAGTTTTGAACTTTATGTAGAGATTTGTTTTCCGTTTCCGCAATTACAAGATTTTTATATTTCACTATTTAGAGCAAACAGTAAAGCAAAGGGAGAATTTTCCTTGTCACATTGTTTAAAACAGAGACAAATTATTAAAGTAACTCGTTCTAATGAACATCTCACTATTGTGTTTATATATGAAGATGGAAAAGAACATTCTTTTGAAATTTCATTGGAACATTTTTTATTGTATGTTAGCAATTCTCAAAAATGGTTTATCGAAAAAAGCAAAAGAGACATTATAGATCAAAAATACGTCGTAATAGAAAAAGGATACGTAGAAGAGGAAGAGGATTGGCCGATTTTATAACTCCTAAAAAAGTAACCAATGCATTGCAAGTGGGTTCGCTGTTATACGGTATAAAAAAAGCGTGGAAAGGCAAAAAAACAAAAACAGCTTCTGATCCTGTCGTTACAAAACCCGTCAACCCTTATATGCCTCTGGATAAAGTGTTTGAAGTATATTAAAAAAACAGTTGTGAAAAAATATTATATTCATTCATTTAAAGAATAAATATGTACAAGTAAAATAGTGTTTGTTTTTTCTTGTTCTTTTTTCTTTTTGTATCGTTTGTGGGTCAATATTTTTTTTCCTTTACAAGTTAAACAACACGTCTTGTGAAGTTGAATTTTGGCTCCTCTTTTAGTAACACTGTTAAATATATACACTTCTTTATTTATTACGTGAAGGGTACAATTTTTTAAAAAGCGTTATTTTTCTTTTCTTTTAACACTAGAAAATAGAATTCGCCATAACCATTGCACGTAGCACATTTTTCTACAACAACGTCTATCCATTTCATTTTGAATCATATAATAAATATTTTCTTCGTTCATCACAGATGGAATAGCTTGAATATCCAATAGGGATAATTTATCCCAAGTAGCTTCATAATTTGTTCTTAATAAACCTGCATCTTTTAAAAAGCTTTTAATAGCATTTTGAGCTAATATTTGTTTTTCATAAATATCATAATGCAAAGGAATTTGTTTTGTTTTCATAGACAATAGATCACGTTCCAGATTTTCCTGTTTTTTCATATATAAATGCAACTTCATGTCTTTTTCAAACAGTTGTTTTGCAGTGTTATCAAGGTATTGAAATAGTTCTTGTTTAATAAATTGTAAAAATGAATAGAGATTTATCTGAACTAGTGAAGAGGCATGAAGCGTTGTTACTTCATAAAAATAATGGTTTAACAGTCTGCACAACGAAAAGTTATCGCCGTGTTGTTCACGGCGATAACTATGTATCAATTTTTCAAATCATCAAAGTGGTTGAGATGAATAGGACAAAGTTGAGGATTTTCGAGTAAATTATTAAATTTACTGTTTTTAAAAAATTTTGCAATACTGTAAGAATTTAATGTTATCCTCTTAGAATCGAGTACATTTTGTAAAAATTCAAAAGAACTTTTATCTGTAAAATGTTCTTCTTCTACGTGATCAGATGAGGGTGATGAATTTTCAGACTTGTGTTCATAATGTTTGTATCTTTTAGACACTTCATCAAGCGCGCACACTGCGCAATTGTTGTGAACTTTTTTAATGATGCTATCAACGCGATTCATTTTTTAATTAAAAAAATGTAAAAAATATTTTTTAAAAATTTGATTTTTTATACTTTTTTATTCATTTTATTAAAAAAATGCGCTTCTTTTTTTAATAAAAAAGCATTTCTTTTTTCTAGTTGTGGTTGTTAGATTTTGAATTTATAACCAATAAAGAGATTCACATGTGGGGAAGAAACTGCACTAGAAAATTATGTTTGCGATCACTTGTTGATAAAAAGTTTTTTCACACGCAAATTATACCATGTGAAAAGTTTGAAAATTTGGATGAGAAGGATAAAAAAGTATTTTCATACTGCTTAAAAAATATTCATGGACTAGAGTATTATCCGTCTTTCAAGTATACTGGTGAAATTATATTTTGCTGCTCCGTAGTGGATTACTTAAAGACTATATTTTCGAAATTCGAATATAATGTCGTATTTTATAAAGGTGGAAACATGGAAAAAGATGTGTTGGCTACAATAAATGATCAAAAAATAGCTACATTCACAGATTTAAACAAATTATTGTTTCCCAAATTGTGTAAATTGCCTTTCTATTTTAACTTTGAAAGTTTGTGTTTAGAACATTATCAACATAACTATACGAAAAAACATACCCACGAACATTGTCCTAAATATGAAACATTTATGTTTGCGCACTATTTAGAAGATTTTGGAAACGGGTTTATAGAAAATATTGACGTGCAAGATTTTACAGAATTAAATGTTGAAGAATACTCGAATTTTATTAAATTTATGAAAGTCAATATCAAATGTGTTTATATATTAAAAAAAGAGACTTGTGAATGTTTTGAAAATATATTTCGTATTAATAAACTTGTATATCAACTTTTTGATATGGAAAAAAAAATACAAAAATAAAAAAAATTGTCTTGTTTATAATCCTTCTTCCGCAGTCACATAATATTTGGTATAATTAGTGTTTTTGTGTATAGGTTGTTTCGATACTATTTCGTTAGTATTGTAATTATAAACTTCGTCCTCTTTTCTGTATAATACCATTGAAATGTTAAAGTTTCTTTTAAAGAAAAAAAACCATTGAGCAGTGGGGAACATTTCTATTAAACTTTTTTCGTAAAAATTGCAACGTTCAAAGGCTTTGTAAATGTACAATTTATCTCCTTCTTGATGTACTTTTTTTTGTAAAAAATATTCATAAATAGGAACTGGTGTGTATAGGGTGTAATAAACATTATGAAAAACTTTATCGTCAAACGAAAAGCAAGGTGGTTGGTCCATGCAAGCTGGATAAACGTAATTTAATATTTTACAATTTTTCTTCAAGTTATCATACTCCCATTTGTTAGATAGATAAGGAAACAAAAAATAATACTTTAAAGTCGGTATAAGTTTGCTTTTCCACGAAATACATTTCTTTTCCATGTTTTTAGATTTGTAATAAAGTTTATATACTTTAATAAACTCTTCTAGTTGTCTTTTTAATTCTTCGTGTTGTTTTTCTACAGTTGTTTTGGTTACATTTAAAAAATCATCGTTTATCATGCGACTTCTAGCATGCTCGTTCTCCATGATGGTGATTGTTCTGCAAAATTCATATAACGATGAGAAGGTTTTTCAAACAAATGAAGCCTATTTTCATAGTCTTTAGCTAGAAAAATATAATACAAATCCTTGTATTTTTCTTCTTCCAAGTTCAACTCCAAATTAAAGTTTTTTAAATACGTAAATATAATGTCTTGCCATTCTTCATACGTGTTATTTAAATGGTGAAATTCAAAAAACATAGGATGTAATTCATTATCTGGATAAAAAAGTTGAACAGCTTTGATGAGACTTTCGTCGAGTTGTTTGCTAGTCATTTTCTCTTTCAAAAATAAACTAGCATTTATTTTTTTCACCCTTTATATAGGAAACAGAGATCTGAAAAAACAAGTTTTTTATTGTTAAAACAGGTTTTTTTTAATTCAAAAATTACAAAAACTTTTTAAAAAATTACAAAAAAAATTATTCTTCGTCTTCATCTGGTACATCTGGTACTTCTGGTTCGACTTTAGCTTTTTTAGTTTCGCATTCAGCAAGCTCGACACAAGCTCTCTTCAAATTTTGATTTAAATTTCTAGGAATACCATTTTTATTCAACGTGTTGTGGAAAGTCGGTTCTACAGCCAACAATCTTTCGTATTCTGTAACATGAATTTCGTCCTCTCCTTTTGCCACACGTATACCAAAATTGCTAAAATCGATCGTTTTTAATATGTGAGTTCTAGGGTAAGCCACTGTCATATAGGCTTTGTTTTCGGCTTCTTGCATTGTTAACACCAAACTTTCCAATACTTTTTTGGTCATTTTGTTATGATTAAATTTAAACACCACATTGTTAGTGAGTTCGCCTTTGTTCGTTTTAAATTTGTTGTCATCTTTAGTTAATTTCAGTTCACTTCTAAACAAATAATTTGTTTTGTTGAGATCGCACATTTCTCTATATTTCCATGGTAACAAGATTTCACAGCCCTCATTTTTTTGTTTGTAAATCAATTCTTTTTTAATAAAGTTAAATTGTGCCAATGGTTTGAGTGAAACAATAGAATTTTGTTTATCTTTTATATTTTTTTCGTCTTTAAATTCGATTAGCCACAAAGTAGCAGCTGCTAAATCTGCAAATTTAACATAGGTGTTATCGTTGCAGTAAACAGTTTCAAACTCTGCCATTTTTTTGTTTCGTTGTGTTGTGAATGAACTTTTAAATGAAAATTAACTCTTTTTATACTGTTTGAGTTGAAAATAGAGATTAAAAAAACAAGTACTAAACAAGTTTTTTTAAAAAAATGTTAATTCCAGAGTCTAAAGTTCAATGTGGTGTGATGTACTTTAAACTTTGTACTTTATACTTTTAATTCTATTTTAATGATAGAGATAATGTTATTATGACTACCATTGGATATAAAAAGGGTGAAAAAAAACTTGTTCAAATCATCTTCTGGTCAAGACAGCACTATAAATAAAAATGTGTTTGGATTGTAAAATGGAAAAGGAAGAAAATAGTTATGAAAACACGAGATTGAAAATTGTAAAATTTAAATACAAACATTTTAATGGTAATATTCAATTAGAAAAGTCTTTAGTTGTAGAAGAACACGATAGAGAATTGGTTAAAAAAATAGATGATTTATTATTAAATATGTGGATAGATACTGAGTTAAATACAGGTGAACCGTTATTACCTTATATTAATGAACTTAATAATAGACCTTTAAACAAAAACGATTTGGAACAATTTGAAGTTTATTATTGGTTTGGTTTTTGTGAACTTTGTGAAAAAAAATATTTGTTTTGTTTTAATTGTTTTTTTTTGTAAATTAAGTTTTTGTAAAAATTGTATTGTAGCTCATAAGGAAAAAAGAGAACATTTAGTTTATTCTTTAGAAAAAAAGCACAATGTTTGTATTTAAATTTTTTTTAGATGACTAAAATAAAAGAGGATCAATGGTCTCTTTACGAAGTAAAAGAGTTTAAATCACTTGAAGTTACAGATATTCATGAATGGTCTTTTTATGAAACAAAAGAGAGTGTTTGTTTTGATCTAAGAAGCTCAAAGGATGTTATACTTCAACCACATCAACGTGTTTTAGTAAGTACTGGAGTGTATATCAATAAAATCGATTCAAATTTAGCAGGACAGATATATTTAAAATCAGGTATAGCTTACAAAAATGGTGTGGTAGTGTTTAATGCTCCAGGAATAACAGACGCTGATTATAAAGAGGAAATTAAAGTCTTATTGATGAATCATTTTGAAGAAAAATATGTTATTAAACGTGGAGATGCTATTGCTCAAATGGGATTTGTGAAAATGTTTAAAGCTGTAAAAAATGTAATAGAATTTGATGGATGTTGTTGTCGTGGAGTGAAAATGACAATGATTAAAGACGTAGAAAGAAAGGGTGGTTTTGGCTCTACTGGAAAATAATTTTTTTGTAATACTTTTTTATTTTTTTTAAATTAGTAAAAATTATGACTTCATTTATATACACTGAACATCCGAGTTTTTTATTCAATGGATTATGTATTGACAAAATAAAGAATTTAGATTTTTGACTGTCCATGTTGGAAGAAATGCATCATAATAATGGTCATGGCAGCAAAATATGGATTTTTGAAAATTTTAAAGAGCAGTTAAAAGACGAAAGCAAGGTTTATTATAGTGTTCCTTTTTATTATAAAAATTATCAATTTTTAATGAAATTGAGTATCAATATGAACTGCGATAATCATGAAGAAGAAGAAATTGGTTTATATATAATGATGCGATCTACACCTTATGACGCAGTATTAAAATGGCCTTTTATCAATCGTGTTATTACTTTTAAAATATGTGGTCCTCATGGTAAACAAATAAAAAAAAGTTTTTCGACCGAAAACAATGTGTCTTTTCAACGTCCAGTCAAAGATCAAGAAAATGTTGGTTATGGATATTGTAACTTTATAAAAACAGCAGACATTAACGATTATTTAATTAAAAATAATTTGTATATTAAATGTAAAATTAAGTAACTTTTTTTAGATGTTTTTGTTATATTTGTAAAATTTACTTAGAAAACCAATAAAAATGGAATGGCCTACATATTTTGCTTGGGATACTATTTTACAACATGATGAAGATCAATATGGACGTTTAAAAAGAATAGCGGGTTATGTTAAAAACCGTGAAATAAACTCATTTAGTAATGTGATTAAAGATGCTAATGATATGAAGAGTTCTTTTATGCAAGCAATTCAAGTTATGTCTATAAATAAACTAGATTGTTATTTGGATATTTTTTCTAAAATTCAGCTTGATTGTGCTAGTAGAGAAAAATTATTTATGAATTCTATTGAAAATATTGTGATGGATGACATGAATGAGAAAAAATTAGTTTTGTTTATAGTTATATATTGAGTTTACAAACAATTGCAGAAAACTTTTCAGAATTGTTAACTTTTAGTTATAAATATATTGAATATAATCACGATTTACAATATGTTTTTAAACATTTATCTGTTTAATTGTAGTTATTTTTTTAGATTAACTAATAAAACATGGAAATAAATAATTGGGATTGGATTAAACAAGACAATAACGTTATGTATAATACGTTTCAAAAGGTGTTAAAGTTTTTACAAATGGTTGATGCGGCTCAATTGAGCGAAATCAATGATGAAAAAATAAAAGAAATCAAAAATGATGTTTGTGATAAAGATAGTGGATTATTATCTTATGTTTGGGAGAATATTGAAATACACAACATGTATTTGCTACTTCTTATGGAAATGTTTACAGAGTGTAATAAATCTATTAATTTGTTTTATCATTATCAAAAAAATGGTATTGCCATAACACCAAACGATAAAAAAAATTTACATTGTAGAAGATGTTTGAGAAATTATTTTAGAAATATTGATAAAAAGAACAATGTTAACAAGTATTCAATTTCATGATAATGTTTTGTTTTTCTAATTTTTTTATTGTAATTTTTTTAGATTAACTAATTAACAAATGGATAATGAAAAATGGTCTGAAGATCGCATTCAATGGTTTAACAAATGTTGCAAACTACATTATTCTGAACAGGAATTGTGGCGAAATCTGGAAGAATTAACACCTGTATTTTATTTTCATTTTGTTATCATTGAAGAATTTTTAACCAAAGATGATCATCAAGATGGAATATTGGGAGAGTTTGAAAAAATAACAGAATATATAAATAAAAATAACAACCTGATCAAAAATCATCTCAATATACGTCATTTTTCAATGGAATTGCTCAATTTCATGGTTGTCATTTGCAATGTTGCAATTGAAGAAGACGAATTTATTGTAAAAAAAGAAAAGGAAGAATTTGCAAGAAGAGATAAAGTCATGTTCTCTTATATAAGATCAAACGTGGACATGAAAAATTTTCATTATATTTCATAGCACGAAGAAAGATTATTGTTAAAAAAAACAATTAAAAATTATTTTATGACTACTCTAATAAATATTTTTAACGAGTAACCTATTATTTTAATTTTTTTTGTACTTTAAAACTTTGTATTTTTTAGGTAAACTAATAAAAAATGGATTTTCTTCTAGAATTTAAATGGAATTTAAATGGAAAATACATATCTCATAAATACAAAAAGTTGGATAAACTCAATGCAGATATTGCTGACGAATATAAAATAGTAAAATATTTTGTTGAATATGGTGAAGATTTTAAAGATTTTGTTAAAAATTTTCACGACAACATTTTAAATGAAGCAATAGATGAATTGAATAAATTAATACGAGAAGATGCTGAGAAAGATGGTTTTATAGACAGATTAAAAACTTTGCAACTGTATATGCAAGCCATGTACAAATTATTTACGACAAATCAAGAAAATATTGGTTGGCTTAAAAGAGAAATAGAAGTAGATAAAGAAAAACAAAAACAAAGAGATGTGGCTATGTTTGAGTATATTGAAAAAAATGTCCCTGAATTTTGCAAAGACATAATGAATCATTTTTCTTTTGTCAATAAGACTGAAAAAACAATCCGTATTCGCGAAGAATTACAACGTTCATTTTTAAAAACAATGGAATATTTGCGTACTTTTTTAGATTAAATTTTTTTTGTATTTTTTTCTTTAGATTACATAATAAAAAAATGGTAAAATTAACAGTACGAGCAACTAATAGTTTTATGTCACCTGTTGTTAGCACATCACGTTATATAGAACTATATGCAAATTCTCAAAAAGTTCAAATTGTTTATGTAATGAACGAACCAAAGAAAAAACTTTTATAATTTTTATTGTATTTTTTTAGATTACATAATAAAAAATGTCTTTTAATCTTCAAGTCAATAATCTCATCACAAAACTTTTATTATCAACAGCTGTTATTCACGATCAAAGTCAAACGATAAAGAGGTTATTGGATGAAGCAGAATCTTGTCCGAAAGAAACTTGTAGTGGCTTAAGTCCTTGTGAATCTTGCAAAGAAACATACGATTTTGTGCAACATTATATTTGTGAAGAAAATATTAAAAAAACTGTGCTTGAAATGTTTGAAAATTATACTTTATTATAAATTTTTTTGTAATTATTTTTATGTCAATTTTTAGGTTACATAATAAAAAAATGGTTTGTGAAGATTTTTTTATGAAAGGAATGTCTCAAGAAGAATTAGACGAATTTGTAAAACAAGTGCGTCAAATCAAACCTGAAAAACTGAAAAAAAATTCAGATGAAAAAATTTTTAAAAAGGAAAAAGAACTTTTATTAGAAAGTTTTGGTGAATTGTTATTTTTAGGTTGGTGGTTAAGTGGAAAGGATTCTGAAAGGTGTGAATAAGTATCAAAAAAAATTGGGATTACAAAAACATTACTCAAAGTTGTTTGTAAAAAACGTGATTTTATTTATGATGCTTTATGTAAAATAGCTCAATGTGAATGTTCACCTCGTTGTGTATTTTGTAATTTAAATGTCACATTTATGTTGAATTAAGAAGAATTTTTGGTTATTATTTTTTTGGTAGAATTTTTTAAATATGTATTTTTTTAGAGAACATAATAAAAAAATGCCAACCTTGAAAAATTTCGATTCAAGTAAAGATTTTGTTGAATATGCTGCCATCAAAGAATTTGTTATAAGTAACAGTGATGATTATGTTAGAACATTGGAAGATTTTGATATTGTTAGAGAAGTAGTCAAGAAAGATCCCGATTTTGATGATTTTTTAGAATATGTTGCAAATTCTGATCCAAGTGGTGAATTAAAAAAAAAAAAGCTTTCAACAGACGACTGTGATTCTATTCCATGTGAGACTCTTCAACAACTTGTTGATTTTCAAGATAAGGCATGTGCTAGTTGTCGAGAGTTGCATGAAAATTTAAAAAAACATATATACGTCAACGATTTTGTAAACAAATTTCAAATGAAAACTGCAAAATAATTGTAAATTTTTTATATTTTTAAAATGTATTTTTTTTAGATTACATAATAAAAATGGAAAAAAAATATAATGTCGACTTGTAAAAAATTGGGATTGTCTGAAGATCTATTGAAAAAGATTATTAATTATCGAGAAAATCAAATCTTAAGTTTATCGTTATGTCCTTGCGAAGAATTTAATTTGTGTACAAAATGCAATTGTACAAACTAATCAAAAATATAATAATACGTTCACCATTTATCGACGATCAAAGAATGAGAAATAAACATTTTTTATACATTGAGAACTAAACATATTATTTTTAAGAATAAAAAATTTTTTTTTATATTTTTTATATTGAATTTTGTTTAAATTTTGTATACATTTTTTTTGTATTTTTTATATTGAATTTATTATATTGAATTTTGTTTAAATTTTTTATACATTTTTTTAGATTACATAAAAAAATGGAAACTAATACAATAAAAATGAATACAACGAGAATTGACACAAAGTCGGTAGCATATAAATTGGGTGTGCCAGAATATAGGTTAATAGAGAGTTTAGGATGGACTAGAAGTCAAAATTTGAGTTTGTCATCGTGTCTATGTACAAGGAACAACATGTGTTTAAATTGTAAAACGATTAAAAAAGCTATTGGATTGCATCGCTTTATTTATTTAGATAAACAGCCGAAAATTTGAAAAAATTTATTGTAACTTTTTATATTTTTTTTTAGATTACATAAAAAATGGAAAATAATATAATGATGAATGGAAAAAAATTGGGTTTAACAGAAGATTTGTTAAAAAAAATTTTTGAATATCGTCAAAGTCAAATTTTAAGATTGTCAGTGTGTCCATGTCAAAGGTTATGTTCAAATTGTAAAACGATCAAAGATGTGATTATATTTATCGAACGCCATTTATCGGATGAAAATAAACATTTTTTTATATTTTGGTAATAATTTTTTGTATTTTTTTAGATTACATAATAAAAAATGGAATTAAAAGAAAATGATTTGAATTTTTTGATGGAAAGCATATACAAATTCAATCAAGTTTACCCAGCTACTTTGGAAGAAATTCGAATGAATGCGATTACTTCAAGACAAATTTTATGTCATCATTGTCAATGGAATTGCTATTCCAAGTGGGATGGATTTTTCAATGAAGAAATGAAAAGAATACCTCATATATTGATTTTGATGGTCTTTCAATATATTAAAATTCATTATCATGTTTATTTGAATTTAAATTTTGAAAGTTTTTATAATTTTTTTAAAATGTCATCTAAAGAAGATTTATTAAATCATGTAAAAGAAAAATTTCTAGAAATTGAAAATTGTAAACATTATTTAAACGAATGTGAAGAGTGTGATGAATATAGATATTCTGATGGCGAAAGTTGTTCATTTATATATTGTAAAAAATGTTTTGATTCAGTATATTGATTTTTTTTAGATGCATAAAATAAGAGAAAACCATAATAAAAAAATGTTCAAGATGTTAATCAAACAAAACCTATTGCCTGAAGACAAAATGTTAGTTGCAAAGTTTTTGGTTAATGAACCAGATGATTTATTTTGTAAAGTGGAAAGACTTGTTGAGCAGAACATTATATATATGATGTTTTTTATAAAATATGCTGTAATATATTTGTATTCAAAATAATTTTTTTTCAGATGAATAATATAAATGAAAATAAAAAAATGTTGGAAAAGATTATAAATATGAATTCTTTGGTGAAAGAAAATTATTTAGAAAGCGAAACTTTAACCGACGAGGAAATGGCATCTTTGAAATTTTTGTTGAATGAAAACGATAGTGACTTTTTATTTAAAATACGAACAAATTTAAATGTTAAACTTATTTTTTTGTTCTTTTTTATCAAGTATACTTATATGTACTTTTATTCTAAATAAAAATTTTTTTTAGTAAATAATAAAAAAAATGTTATCTTTGCAACAACAAAAAGCACTTCAATGGCTCAATGAAGGAAAAAAAATTTTTATTACTGGTGGTGCTAGATGTGGAAAAAGTTATATTGTCAACCAAATTGCTCAAAGTGAACAAATTTATAAAACAATACATATTACTGCGAGTACAGGAAAAGCAGCTTATTTGATCAATGGTGTCACAATACATGCTTTTGCTGGTATAGAAACTGGTGTTAAAAGAGTAGATTATTATAAACGTAATATGCATCCAGACATTAAAAAAACGTGGTTGGAAACTGATGTTTTAATTATTGATGAAATTTCAATGATTAACGCTTCAACATTTGACTTATTACATTTAATAGCTTGTGAAATTAGACAATGTTACGATGAATTATTTGGTGGCGTACAAGTAATTGCTTGTGGTGATTTTTTTCAGTTGCCACCTGTTACAGGACAATTTGTTTTTAAATCACAAATATAGCAACACTACATGACGGAAGTGTTGGTTTTAACTCAATGCTTTAGACATAAAGAGGATGAAAAATTTTTCGGAGCTTTAAATGAAATACGTTTTTGGTCAAGTTTCTGACCAAACTATCGATTATTTTATGACGCGTTGTTTTGAAAAAGATGAAAATTTAAACAGTAAAGATAAAAGATTATTTTTTAGAAATATTGAAGTGGATGTTTATAACAATCAAAAAATGGAGACTATCAAACAAGAAGGGTATTGGTTTTATGCTAAAGATGTTATTAAAAATCGAAATATTCCATGCGCGTTTCAAATTCCAGCAGCTGTTTATCTTAAAATAGGTGCTATTGTTATGCTTGCAAGAAATATTAATGTGGAAGAAGGTTTGTGTAATGGTACTATTGGTACAGTCATTTTAATAGAAAATAACGCAGTTTGGGTGATGATGAATAAAAAAGAAGTCAAAATTGAATGTGTCAAAGAAGAAATTTTAGATGGTTCTGATGCTGTCGTAGGCTCAAGATTTGGTTTACCTTTAAAATTAGCATTTTCTTTTACTGTTCATAAAGCTCAAGGAAGTACAATGAATAAAGCCGTTGTTCAATTTAATTCAAAGGCTTTTATTAATAGTCTTTATTATGTTTCTTTATCACGAGTTTGTAATATTAATGATATATTTATAGTTATTAATAATAAATTTGATTTACGAACAATATTTAAAAGTATTACTGTCAATTCTGATGTTTTGGAATTTTATAAAAAATACATGTAAATTTTATTTTAGATCATTAAAAAATGAAATTTGAATATCAAACTGAGGAAACTCAATTTAGTAATAACAGTATATACACTGAACATTTCTTTTATATTAAAGACGATTATAAAGATGAAGATATTGTGGAAGAATCACAACTTTATTCAGAAACTCAAAGTCCTGATGAAATTGTTTATCACGTAGAACAAAAAAGAATGAAAGGATTTGAAACACAAATGAAAAACAGTATTCATATTGCAGACTTGTTTCAAAATTTCTTATTGGGTTACAACATTGTTACTTTGTGTTGCAAATCTATTGAAAATGGATATTGTAAAATAATGAAACGTTGTTACAATTCACCTGTTTATTTTATTAAACCTTTAGAAGGACCGACAAATTTACGTTTTATTCAAGATGCCAATGTGCGAGCTGTTTTTAATATTTTAGAAAACGATAGCGGATGGAGGTTGATACGATTATGTAATATTAAAATTAAAACTCTATCCAATTTAACAGAAAGATCCATGATGAAATTACGAAATTTTGAATTGTCTGGTTTTAAAAGAAAAATGCTCATGACAGATGAACAAATTGAAAAAAAGAAAAAACACAACAAAACCTATTACGAAAAAAATAAAAAATTACTAATTCGACAAAAGAAACAAAAAAACAAAGCATGTTACGAAAAAAACTACAAAAGAGGAGAGAAATAGACGAATGGTTTGGTGAATGGTATAGACCTCATTCTATAACACAATGGGAAAATTCCCTTAAAACTCTCTCTTATACTAAACTTTCTTATGAACAAAAAAGAAAAATGTTTTTAGATTATGGTATTTTGTTTGAACCAGGATTATGTTTTTATTTGGCTTTTCTCATCTCTTTGTTGATTCGTCAATGGAATGTGTGCACCATTAAAGAATGGAATAAAAAAGTGTTGGAAAAAAATGCTTCTGATTTATATTCTGAAGAAAATATTTTACAGCTTCTTTTTGAAGATCAAGAAGAGCAAAATATTCCAGCTTGGAAAAACGTTTTACAACAATTAAAAGAAAAATCTAAAAATATGTCATTTCAAACTTTGATTGATTTGTGTCATTGTTTTGCTTACGAAAATACTTTTGATTGTATTAACATTAAAATTTTTGCCGTTAACAAAAGTAACACCAAAATTCGTTTGTTGCATTCTATATTAAAATCGCAATATAAAACTAGTCTTACTGAATTATTAAAAGTGGTCGAAAACAAATCGAAATAATTATCGAAAGTGCAAACATTACCAAAGATGATAAAGATTCTCAAAGAGTTTTTATTAATGATGATAAAAGAAATAAAGCCAATCAGCGGAAAAAAACAAATAACATTGTAAAAATTTGTTTTTTTCAAAAAAAACAATTCTTTTCACGCTATAAGCATGTTGAATGAAAAATTTTCTACGATGCATTTATATTTTAACAACTCACGTATTTTGTTTCAATGTTCAGAATGTGGACAAAAATTTACTACAAAGTGACACAAATGTCAAGGTTATTATAAACCGGACAAATTTACATACGGCGTTTGCATTAGTCACTATCGACCACAAAATTCGTTTATGTGTACAAGTAGAAACTTGTTTCCTTTTTTAATGATGTTTGATTGTGAAACGAGTATTACAAAATCTGAAGAAAATGCTACTTCCAAAGTCAAACCTTTATCTGAGTTGAATTATCATTGTCATTCCATTGTGATTCAATGCATTCATGAAAGATTGGCAAGAGAATTTTTTGGTTTGGATGAACAAGGTCACGTCATTACTCAATGGATTTTTTATTATGAAAATACGGTTGAAAGTTTAGAAAGAAATCCTTTAACCTGTCTACCTGACTATTTTCAACCGGGAGTTTTTTTACTTCACAAGACACACAGACGTATCTTGTGGGAAAAGTTAAATTGTGAAAATAAAGAAAAGTTAAAAATGGAATTGAGATTTACGATTTAATAGCTTTAGCAGATACTTATTTTGATTTGCTTATGAAATATGTTTACCGCGTTTTGAAAATTTAAATATATCAACTGAAGAAATTTAATATGGCAAGAAGAAAATCCTTTATGTTCTATTTGCAGAACTCCCGTAGATAAAATACGCGAATCTGATGTTTATAAAAATAAATTTTCTTACATGACACCTCAAAAAATTAAAAGATTAAATCATAATGAATTTCGTATTTACAACGACAAACGAATTCAGGTTGTTAACATTGTGTTTCAAAGAGTAGGACGTTTGGAATTGTTCATGTTACCTTGTCACGTTCAAATATAATTAATCGACAAACGAAAATAAAACAAGATTTATTTCGAGTATCCACTTTGTATTACATTTGTTGTAGATGGTGGGAAAAGTTTTAATACCTACCTGCCACTAACGGTTTGTTGAGTGATTATGTGAGAATAACCAGTGGCGAACTTGTAGATTATATAAAACAATTGTCTTTGCTTATCATGACCGAACATCAATTTGAAAACTATTTTAATCAAGAAGATATAGAGTTGTTAGAAGATCCCTACTTTTTAATAAAAATCTTTCGCAAATGTATCAACGAAAGTGGTGGTCAATATACAGATAACCTTCATTTTTTGTTTCTAATGAGAAAATTCATGCAACCCGTCTACGAATTATGGTATCATGCCATGTTGGTTGCTTTTAATAATCAATTTGAAACAAAATTTTGTTTATCCGATTTTATTCAAGATGAAAAAATCGAGAAAAAGTATTGAATAAATGCAATTTTTTCTTTACGCTTTGAAGATTATCTTGTTATTGATCACAATCATTTTTCAGGACAAGTGTATGGATTAGCTCACGATTATTGCAACAAAAATTTGGGTAGATATAGTCAACATTTGTCTTGTCCTATTTTTGCTCACAATGCTTCTTTTGATAATCGCATTATGATTGTTGAAGGTTTAAAAAAAATGTTGGATATTCCGTTATACGGTCATTTGGCAGAATCTGAAACTACGCCTTTTAACGCTTTTATAAAATATAGCAACATGGAAGATGTTTTTGTTATATCTAAAAATGTGAGCAAAGTCAATATTATTTGCATCGGTAAACATATTAAAATTGTGGATAGTTTGAAAATTTTAAACTGTTACTTAGAACAAGCCAGTAGTATGTTGTCGCGAAAAGCTCAAAATCAAATTGTCAACACCATTTTGCATTATTTACGACCTTTTCATCCCGAAGTGAATGGTTTAAGCGACAATCAAGAGTTTAAAAACTGTTTTATTAAAAAAACATTATTTCCTTACTCGCAAATAACAGACGAACTATTAAACATTGAATATAAAACATTTCCACCTATTGAATTATTTGCTCAAAACGATTTAATGAAGTCTAAAAACTTACAAAAAGAAATTAAAAAAATCAAAGAAGCGTATGAAGGTGTTTAAAAATTGTAGAACTTTTTAAATTTAAAAACTTTAAAACCCTTATTGCATATCTGTACTGTGCTCGATACGGTCGTATTAGGTTCTGTCATGATTGACTTTGACGAAAGAACATTTGAATTTACAAAATTTCATATTCTTAATCATGTTAGCATTTTTAGTTATACAAGCAAATTAAATTCTACCATCAGTTTAATTCCTATCCAATATCCTGCGACCAACGATCATCAAAAAATGATTGAAAAGAGTATTCGAGGCGGTGTGTCCACCAACGGTACGCAAAAATTCGCAATTGATACAGATTACTTTGAACCTAAAATAAAAGAACTCAAATTAAACAGCGAGTTGAGAGGATGTTTAATTTTTATGGACGAAAATCGACAATACGGAGGAGCTCAATTAAAACCTTAAACTTTTCACATGAAATATTCTTTTGATTTGGAATGTATTACTTTAGACGATGTGATTCGCAAATATCATTGCGTTAATTTAAACGGATTCTCAACTAGCGCTTTAGTGCATTGTCAAATTACTATGAAACCAGAGTATCAAGATCAATTAGGAGGTTTTTCACCCATGCTAGAAAAAGAAATTATATCTTTTCAAGATTATTCTCCCACTAAAATTGTATCCAAACGTTATCTCAAAAACAATGGAACCTACGGTATAGAAAAAGACAAAACTATTAAAATGGTCGTGAAATTAAGTTCGCATGAAACTTGTGAATTTTTAGACACTTTAACATGGTTGACTACGTGTTGTGGATGTGTTGTTGAAAAAATTTACAAAGTGCTTCCTCTATGGCGTTATCCTTTAGCTCAAAAAATGGTAAAAAGAAATATGGAAAAAAAGAAAAGAAGCTATTAAAAAGGGTGACAAGGTAGTTGATGCTTCTTGCAAATTGCAAATTAACGGTCATTACGGAACATTGAGTCAACAAATTGCACAAAAACTAAATACTACTTTTATTAACCACGAAGAAAAAGCGTTTCAAAATAGTATTGAAAATTTTCAAAACAATCGATGTGTTTTAATTTAAGAAGGTCAAACAGATGAAAATATTAAAATGTTATTCCCTTTTCATTTTCAAAATTTATTATATAACGGATCCTTATATATTGGTGTTGAACCTGAAAGATATAAATTGGATGTTTTTGAAAAAAAAGTATGTTTAGATGATAACGAGACTGTTGATTTTAGTTATGATGATTATTTTAAAGAAACTCTGTTTAGTTTGATGAGCGATGTTAAAACCAAAAGTATATTATTTCACGATGAAGACAATCATCATGAAATGAAAGACGCCTTTGAACTTTTAAAATCAAAAGATCATAAAAATGCTCTCCTTTTAACAACGAGCGAAAAATGCAAACTCGTTAACACATCTTTACGTATTGTAGCTTCGCAAAATTTATCTTATGCTAAACTCAACGTAGGACGTTTTAGTTGGGAATTGGGACAAGTATTAAGAAATCATGGAGCCGAGAAACATTTGGTAGTAACAGATACTGATTCTGGTTGTTTTTTTATTACGCTAAAGAAACTCAATATGCTTTCTTCAACGTTTCGCGAAAAGGTAGAAGAATGGATTTATTTTTCAAATTTTGGAAATCGTTGGATGGATTATTCCAATTATAAAATGACTCATCCTTTTTATTCCACTCTATACGCTAAAGAAACAGATCATTTTCAAAACGAAATACCTCCCCCTTATTACATTGCGCAAGCTTTTGCTATGGGACCTAAATATTATAGTGTTCATAGTGTCAACGGAGACAAAGGAAAAAACCATTTTAAAAATAGAGCTAAAGGAGTACCTAATTCTAAACTTTTATTTTCAAATTATGTCAACGGTTTTGATACCTTTGCTGCATAAAGATTGTGTAGACAAGTTCTTTTTCCAGTGATAAAAGAAAATCAACCTATCGAACAAAATAGAATGAGTGTCAATTACAAACAAGTTAAAATACAAACACACACTATTGATATTTTAAAAAGATTTACACAAAAAAATTATGTTTTTGATGACGGAGTCATGACCGAAATTCGAGATCATTATCTTTTGCAACCGATACGAGAAGCCAATTTAAAAGTGTTACCCGATATGGAAAAAATTTGCAGCGGCGAACACATTCAAAATTTACTTGAAGTTGAAAAAAATATTATAAAACAATCAGAACGTTATCAAACAATGGCCATGTTTAATCGAAAAGTTTCGATCCCTTTATTATACAATCTTAAAAAGAATATAAACTTGTAAAATTTTCTTTTATGAAGAAAAACTGGAGTTTTATTTTTTAGATCAAAAATTAACAGCGCAACAACTTGAAAACAAATTAAAAGATATTGGTTTTAAAAATTTTTATTTAGTAGAATATACAGAAAACGAAATTCATTATTTTAAAAATAAAGATTCTAATACTTCGCGTTTGATTCTCATTACTCTGAACGGACGAGATTTAATTCCTGAAGAATTTTTAAGTTGTTGTATCGATTGTTTGATTGATTATTTATATTTTACGTGTCACGTGAGATGTTGTGAAGAAGATTGTGTTCATTGTGAAGATTACAATAGAATTCATTATAATTGCACTTGTCTTTTAGAAAATAAAAAGGATGGATAATATATTATTAACAGAAGTGGCAAGACGATTAAATCGAGATTGGAAAACGTGTGGAAGATATTTAAAAGTAAGCGAATGTGAACTGGATCTAATTGATGCTGATTACAGATATATTGAAGAAAAAGCTTTTGAAATGTTAAAAAAGATGGAATCGTAATGGAACCAAAGAACAATTACTTTATGCAATGAACAACATACCAAGAATGGACATTAGAAAAATTATTTTGGACCGTTTTTTGTAAAAATTTTTTTGATAAAAAAAAGACATAAATTAAAAAAAATGTTGTTTTTTATTTGTAATTAAAAAAAAATGGATGAAAAAGAAGAAAAACCTCTTGAACAAAAAATGGAGACTGTAGAACAACCCACAGAAAAACCCTTAGAAAAAAAAGATGGTAGATCTATAACCGAAATATTAAATGAAAAAGGTTTTCATGATTTCTATTTAAAAGGAACATCAAAAGAAACTGAACTCAAAGACGAAGAAACCCATTCACAAGTGAAATTTAATATTTTTAAACCTACTCAAGATGTCTATCCTGAAAATACAATTATTACAGGACCTACAAACAGCGGAAAGTCAACTATGGCTAGAGAATTATTACATTGTGGAAAATTTCCTGATGCTGAAATGTTATTTGTGATACAAATGAGAGAACCTAGCGATTGTCAACACAAAACATGGAAAAATATTATCGAATCTTCAAAAAATAATTTAGAAGCGTATCACATTATAACAGTTAACAATCCAGAAAATTTAGATTCAGTAATAGAGAGAGCCATTGGTTTTTCCAAAGATAAATACGGTATTCAAAATAGCGATCACCGTTTATTAAAAACAATACTTTTATTTGATGATATAAGCGCTTTTTGTTTAAAAAGTCAACAATACACGAGTGCGTGTTCTAGCGGATCTCATCACGGAGTAGGTACCATTACCGTTTTTCATTCCGTACTTTCTAAAGCCAGTCAGTGTTGGAACAATTTAGTGTCTCATTCACCGGCAAAATGCATCATCACGTTATAAGCGATTTGTTAAATAAAGAAACTTCTAATCAGCACGGACATTTGGCTTTATTTAAAAGAAACTCTTCTGTAGCACGCTTAAGAACTCAGATTACGAGTAAAGAACAAAAAGTATTTATTCCAGTAGACGCTCAAGGTAAATTGGACTTTGATTATAAAGACATGAGCGTGAATAAAAATAATTGTTAGTTTTCAATCCTTTCCCTATGTAAAAGCGCCTAATCTAGAAAATCATTATTATCTCAAATCACATCACAACAACTATAATCAAGAGAAGGAGAAAAAACCCGACGAAGAAGATAAAATTGATATAAATAAGGAAAAAGAAAATCCGATAAAAAAAAGAAAATGGAGTGAAAGCGAGAGAGCAACACAGCTACTCGAAGAAATTAAAAAGCAAAAACGATATGGATTGTGCGAATCTTCAGACGAATCTACAGACGAATCTTCAGACGGTGGATCCAGTTCTGATACTAAATGATTGGGAAAGCGAAGAATTTTTACAAATTTTACAAAAGGATTACAAATTATGCAATCCTTCCAACAAAGCGAGTAAACGTCAAGCCATGAGACAAAAGTTGGCTGTTCGAGGACAAATTTTTATTCCCAAAATGAATAGAAGAAAAGACATTGACGAAAACGAAATTAAAATATGGATGAAAGAAATTTTGACGCGTTTTAATGCTGTAAAAATGTTAAAATGTAAACTTTTATTGGATCACGAACGACAACAAATAAAAAACGCTTTTCAAGAATACGTTTGTATAGAAATTAAACTTTTTGTCAAAGAATATTTGTATCCGTATCCAAAATTTAACGAAAGCCGAAAAGTCATCACGAAAAAAGAAAAAATGAAAGATAAAAATCAAGCTATATCAGACTTTGTTTATCACAATTACGACGTTTTAAAAGAATATTTCAACTCTACTCGTTTTAAACTTTTTCACGAAATTATAAATTATTACGCTAATAAATTAATCTCATTCGACACTATACAACCTACAAAAACTGTAATCAATTTATTAAGACAACAGTTTGACGTTGATTATTGTCAAAAAGAACTGTATTTTCAAAATAATTTGTATTTTTATGAAACATGAATAGATATAGACCTTATCACGAGTCTCCTTTATTAACTTTACGTAAAGTATTAGCCAAAAATGCCTACAACATGGATGTTTTTAACAAAAAATTATTACAAATAAACGATCAAGTAAACTTAGAATCTGAAGAAACAAACACCTCAAATGTGTCTGAGCTTATTCAAAGATATGATTTACCTTCTTCTCTCAATTATGCCAATCCCATCAATCTCGAAAATCAAATTGCTGGTGAACTGAGCTTTCAACAAAATTTAAATGCTTTGTTACCTCTAGACACTATGCTCGACAGTGATATAGCTACAAGTTTAATCAGCAATCAAGAAAAATGGAAAAACTATCTCAACGTAGGAGGAGATGCTTACGCTTTTAAAAGCATTTTAAATTTGAATAAATAAAGTGAATTCAATGAACAAATTGATCAAAGAAACATAAGCGAATCTTTAAGAAAGATGAGAAATTTAAAAAGACTTCCTAATCAAGACAACTTTATTACTGCTACACCACCCACCTCTATTCAATCTACATTAAACACTTTACCACGTTCTACAACTTTAAACACTATTCCATCGGCTCATAAAAAAAGTTTATACTTTGACACCTCTTAGTAAATTTTTAATTTTTCACGAAACAGCCAATGCGAGCGAAATTCTAGAACAGCTTTATCGAAACGAATCTATAAAAAAAATTCCCAACTTACCAAACATCTTGTGGACATGTGTAAAATTCAAGTTAATTATCGATTTAAATCACATCAAATTTCTTTACGCGTTTACAAACCGAGAAACGAAAAAGCCACTCTAAGCAACTTAAAAATTTATATTTTATATCAAGCCAACGTCGTAGATGTAGAAGAGTCCATAGCTAGTATTATTAACAATGTGAGCAACTTTGCTTTTGAAAAAATAAACGATCCAAAACAATATTCCTATTATGCTAACGAATTTTTAACTCTACTTACTTCTTCTCATTCTGTAACAAACATGAGAATAGTAGCCAATTATTACCAAATAAGACAACTGACTTTTGCCAAATTATGGAGTTTTATTAAAAATAACAACATACCCTTCCGAAACGAAACTAAATTAACCTCCGAAGGTGTATATGCTAGTGCTCTAGCTCGAGATCCTTACACTGTTATGACTTCTAGTTTTATAAAAAGCGAATCTCTCAGCGATAAAAGTTTTGGTGGAAATAGAGCTTTTGAAATATTAACACAAACAAAATACATTATTTAACAAAGATGTATACAATATGGCGAAATGTTTCGAGGTGATAAATTTGAAATATTGAGAGAATACATTCAAGTCAACAGTTATTTACTACCTAATAAAGATATTTTTGTTCGAATGTTAAACAATTATAACGAAAACGCAATAGCCAACAGACCCATCGGAGAAACCATGCTCTATTTAACGTTCAAAACTTTTTTCAACACTGTACCTTCTTTACCTTTTAGAGATGTAACAGATGTGGTCCTATTAAAAGAAGAAGTAGAAAAAACTTGTGCTAAAGGAGGTATGTTGGGATTATTGCAACATATTAAATCCAATTCAAATCAATTTTACAGTACAGAAAATACAATCAAAGAAAAAAGTTTACTCGAAATGTTGATGATAATGGGTGCAATGTATAATTCTCAACTTGGTCGTTTAAATTCGCTTTTAATATCTTATATAAAATGTTTTGAAATGGATTCTAATAATATTGAAAATTTTGCCAACGCTTTAAAACTACTTACCCATTTAAAAAAAAGAAATTTATTCACTCATCCTTTAACAAGAGCATCCGATCCTTATTTAGGTCCGATAGAAACTAAAAAAGAAGAAGAACCTAAGAAACAACTGCATCTACTGAACCTGAAACTGCTCCCACATTATTAGGAGCTACTGCTTTACCTGAAACAACTGAAACTGAACCATCAGCTGCTACTACTAGTACTAAAATTCCAATGTTAACTAGAAGTGGTCGTTTAGGATTAAGAACAAAAAAACCATCTACTAGATCGTCATCTACAAATATAGAAGAAAGAAAAAGAAAAGCTCCGATAATGAAATATTCCGCTTTTAAAAAAAAATGGACAATGTGTTGAGAGATGCTATTGACAACCTTGTAGAAGATCAACTGACTAAATTATCGAGTCGTTTGTTTGCTTTGACAGACGTACCCAATATTAAAAAAGTTTTGTTGCAATTGGACACTTTAAAAAAAAATCCAACCGATTTGAAATTTTATGATCAACTCAAGGCGCTTTTAGAAAATTCCATATATGCCAAATGGAACGGTCTCATCACCGCTTGGTCACACGTTACTTTGCTTTTTAAAAAAACAACAGATGTCAACGCTAAAAAACAAGCACCTCGGAAACCTTATGTTTACGAAACACATCAATATTCGTACGATAGACCTCGACAATATTTTCAAGCTGATTTGGCCGACATGAACAGTTTTAATTTAAATTTTGCTTTTCATCGACCCGAATTTTGTTTAGTTGTGGTTGATGGAGTATCTAAAAAAGTGTATTTGAGAGTCACTAGTAAAAAAACAGCCGACAAAGTGCTGAGCAGTTTGAAACATATTTTTGAAGACATTAAAAGAGACGATAAAACTTTTATCTACTTGCAAACGGATCAAGGTGGAGAATTTTTTAACAACAAAATGGAAGAACGGTGTTATGAACAAAACATTGTTCATTTTAGTTCTAAAAATTATGGAAAAGCTTACTTGGCCGAATCAACCATAGGACGTTTAAAACAACTTTATCAAAAATTAAGAAAACAAGGCGAACTTCAAAAAAAGAATTGGAGTTTTTATATTGAGGACATGGAACAAAAACTCGACGAAAAAGAACGAGTCACAAGTGGAATCGCTCCTGATGAATTGGATGCTGACGACGCCAAAGGTAAAGCTCTTCGTTTAGTCGATCAATACCGAGACGGCAAAAGACGAGGACATCATTTTTCTTCCAACATGTTACATCGAGTAGAAAAAGAATACAAAAACGAAAAATTAAAAATATACAAACCTCTCTCCGTTGGAACCGAATGTTATTTGAAAAAGTACAAAATAGATCCCAAAGACACTTTTAGCAAATCGACTACTCGCGATCAACCCTATTGGGACACTACCAAAAAAGTAATTATTATCAAAGTTTCTAAGCGCTCCCTTCAGTAAAAGGTTATTTACCCGTTTATATTTATAAAGTGGGAATAGTGGCGATATAAATACGACTTTTAAAGTAAAACGAGAAGATTTGTTACCTATTAACGAAGAAGACAAAGACATTTATTATAAAAACTTTAACGAATATGTTACCACTTTTTTAAAACCTTTGAAGAAAAGAGTGCAAGAAAAAAAGAAAAAAAGAAAAAATGAACAATTTAACGTTTGACTATGTTTTAGATGTAAATAGATATGATTGTAGCACGTATTATTTTAGCGAAATTAAAAATAAAAATGAAGCTAGCGTGCATTATAATGTCTTGAACGATTTTAGTTTATCGTTAACTCCCAACGATATCGACAAACCCACATTTAAAAATAATACTATTCTACATTTAGCGAGTATGGATGTTCCTACTAATTTAACTCGAGTAGATGAAAACCTATCTTTCTTAGAAAACAATTACGGATTAAGAATGGAGTCCAAACCTGCTATAAAAAAAATGTTATCAGATATTCAAAGCGATATGATTAGCAATCCTACAAGACACATAAAATATTTTTATCTTGTTACTAAAAATGTTGTCTTGTACACCAATCATATACCCTTACCAGGTGACACGTTTCCTTGCTATGACATATTAGATATGGAATACATGAACGCCGATCATTTGAGTTATATGTGGACCTTTAATGCGTCAGGTGGAGGTATACTCTTAGGTGTTATGTCACCCACCGCCTATCAAGATGATTTTTTTGTTAGAAACTTGGAACTTTATAATTCTAAATTAAATAGAGTTTTATATTTTTCAGACTTTTTTTCAAGTTATTATAACAAAGATGGTAAAATTTCATCAACAAAATATTTTAATTCAAAATATTTATTTGATCCTTCAACTGAGCTTCGATACAAAACGGCTGTTCTCGATTTACCCATGATAAAGTTTAGTTTAGATAGCAACAACAATGTTCAACAAAATTTATTTAACGTTAATACTTCCCCATTTAGTAATAGAACCAATTATAATTTATTATGGTCTTATAAAAAAAGAAACAAATACGCAAGAAATCCTTCTTTTTTACAACCTATTCGATCTACCTTAAGCGTGATCTCGCCTTTACAAGAAAGAGGTTTATCTTATTTCGTTTTTTTTTCAAATAGAACAAGTGATAGTGTGTACGTTCTAGAATATTTTACAAAATTAATACAATTTGATTATATTACTACTAATTCTCTATACGACAACATATACAATTTATCATTAAATACTCAAACTAGTAAAAATTATTTAATTTATGCAAAACATCCGCTTTTAACCGCCGCACAAATAGCAGCTATTTCACCCGAAAGACAAACTATTCTAAACGGTATAGAAGAAACCTTTGTTCGATCTTTTATTCATATTATGCTCTCACCCAATTATAAAAATCCGGCTTTAACTGGAACAAATTTAACCGCCGACAATAATACTCTAAGTGTTGATCTAGATGTGTATGTTAATAACTTTTTACCTATTGCAGAAAGCACAAAATCAAAAAGGAAACACATTGTTCCGTGGCAAATTGCTTTCTTTTTATTAAAAATAATAACCAACACCAACCCAATACCCTTTGAAGGCAACCTATATAACGTAGAAACTAATCTTAACGATTTCAACACACCTTATAATGTCAACCTTCGTATTCAATCTTTATGGAAAATTTGGAACGATTATGTCGACACTAAAAACCCACTTTATCCTGGAGTTTATACCATTGAAAAAATAGTACTACCACAATTTGTAGATATTATCAAAGCTGCTTTTACAACTGCTTTTCCAACTGGATTTGGTACAAAACTTATCTATGTTACAGCAGCTGATTTAGTCGTAGAACCTACAGATTTATTAACAAGTTTTTATCAAATTTATTTTCCTCTCACATCCAAATAAAAATATTATCGTTATACTTTAAAAAATATACCGTTAGCTTCTTTACCTTTACCTTTTTTTAACGTAGATCAAGTCATATGGCCTGAAAGAGAATTAAAAATGATGGATGTTTTTACCGAAAGTTTAAACATGACAAACAATTTACTCAATCTCAATTTAAATAACTTGACTTTTGACGATCATACTTATGCAGGGTCCGATTTTAACATGTTTAGTAAATATCTTACAAATAAAGCAAAGGGTGTGCCTTCACGCATTCCTGATCCTATAGACGGAACTTCAAATTATTATATTTTTTTTCTTCACCATCCTTTCAAAAAAAATTATTATCAACCATTAAATTGAGCACATTACTTATGAAAAGTACGCCTATTTTGAAATGAAAAGTAACTCCTATTCAGATTATGATACCAGTTATACATGGAATAATGTTCCTATTGGTACTCCCGAAATGAAAGGCACTCCCTTTCAAGTATTACCTTCAAACTTACCTGATGACATTTATAAAATATGGACATCTGATAGCTTTTTAATCGCTAAATATAGCGCAGAAACTTTTTTTGAAGTTTTAATATATTGCGAACAAAGCAAACCTCTATTTTCAAAACCATCAAAGTACCTCTTGTCACTACATCTAGTTTTGAATGAGCTACTACACCGAGTCATAAAACATGGTTAAATAGTGTCAAAGGTATATTACAAGGAAATAACCCAACAGAATTAATATTTTATTGCACTTCGCTTATTCGGCAATTCATTTATCAAAAAAAGAGCGACGGTACGATTATACAAACTTGGACAGACAGCTTGCCTTTAAAAAAATATCATTTTAAAAATGTATCAACCTGTTGGAAACAATCCTATACCTTATGCTTTACTTTTACAAAGAGATCAATACAGTTTAACTCAACAAATCAATCCCTTTGTTATGCAAGTGGATTTACAAAAGATCGTAATACTTCTATTCAAGAAAATTGACCACCTTTGATATCAACGATGTTGACAATTGGAAACAAACAAGATGGTCGTTTCTCAATTCAAAATCTGATCCGCTTACCTTTAATAATCTTAGTTCTACTGTTTTTTTAAATCCTTCTTTAAAGATTCAAATGGTTCCGTTTTACAATTAACTAGTATTTGATTAGTATAAAATAATGTCTTTTATTTTTTTATTATGATTAAGAAAATATAAAAAGAAAAAAAAAGGTTGTTATTTTTTTCTCTCACCTATTTACAAAAAAAATGAGTGTCTTTTGTGCCAAAGGAAGATATCATAAAAATTTAGTCAATTTAGAAGAAAAAATGATGCAAGAATCAAAAGTAAATCCTAAAGAACAATTCAGTCAAATTAAAAATCACATGCAACAATTACAAAATCAACTGACTCAATATTCTACTAAATCTGAATTGCAAAACATGAAATCCGTATTGGATGAAATTAAAAAAATAAAAAATAAAAAAGAAGAAATACCAGAAGAAAAACCTCCCAAGAATAGGAGAAAAAAGGAACAAATCAAATCCAAACCTAAAAAACGAAAATATTCAGAATCTGAAACCGAAAGTTCAGAAGAAGAAGAACTTGTTGAAAAAAAACCTAAAAGCAAATCAACTACTTTACACATTTGTACACAATGTTTTCAAGAAGTCAATGCCGTTGACAAAATAAACGGTTTATGTAGAAACTGTATTATTCAACAAAGAGCCATTTTATCAAGTCCACTCATGCAGATCAACAACGAAAAAAAGAAAAAAAAATTGAATGAAAAAAGTTTAATTGAACTTGGTTACACTCGTGCTTTAAAAGACGTTAAAAATAAAAAAATACCATTTAAAAAAACCACTTCAGAATCAGAAGATGAATAAATAGAAAAAAATTTTTTTTCTTTTTTTTAAAAAAAATGGGTTTGTTAGCTAAATATATGAGAGACGGTGACGGTAATCGCTATGCACCCAATACAAACGGTCATGTTACTATTGAAGATGTTTTGGCACAAGCCGACAACGAAAATTGTTTATTGCAAGAAGCAACAAGTGGTAATATTAGCGCAGAATATAAAGCGCTATTAAATGAAAAAAATCCTTGTTTTCAAACGGCTCAAGCTCAAGATGAAGTCATTGCTGTTAATAATCAATGATTTTCTTACGATCTTACTTCTGACATGGCTAATTTAATTTCTTTTACCACTATACTTCACGAATGGACATATCTACCAGATTATTATATAGATTTTGATTTATTTCTTTATAAAAATGTGAACACGCAAACAAGATTTACACCTGTAACAGACGATGAGTTAGCAAAAAAAGTCAGTCTTTGCAACAACTTTATTCATGCCTTAATTAAAACTTTCAAATTTTATCCCAATTATCAAAAAAACAATACTACTTGTGCAAACAACGCTGTCATTAATCGTTCTTATGATCGTTTTAGAGCAATGCTGATTAAAAAAAGTTATATGAAAGCTTTTAGAGAGTTGATGATTAATCCTAGTTTAGGTTTAACAGAAGACAGTGAAAATACTACAAACCCTATAAATTATGCTGAAACGAAAACGCTTATACAAGCTGCAGACCCCAATGGACTCATTAGACCTCTCAACACAGCAAGCGGAGCTGCTCCTGCTCCTGCTGGTTATCAAACAGCGCTAAGAGATAGATATAATGCTTTCATGACTGGAGAAAAAGGTTGTAAATTTAGAGTACCTTTGAGTTTAATATGAGAAGTTTTTCAAATGAAAGAATATTTTGGAAAAAATAAACAAATTAGATTAGAGTTTTATACTGAAAATGATATGAATCAACTATTAGAATGGGTAAGACCTATTTCAGACGCAGACGTAACAGCGCTTGCTAATGTAGGAGTGGCTATAAAAAACCCAATGATTTATTGCAATACGTATAGACTCAAACCTAGTTTACCTTAGAAAAAATCTTTATATCTCAACAGTAAAAAAGATGAAACGTATACTTTACTACGTATTGCTCACTACGAACAAGTTGTCACCAATGCAGAAAATGTGGCAGAAGTCACTGTCAATTTGGGAAGTATAAAAACAGCAGATCTTGTACCTCACAGCATTATATTTTTTGTTAATTCAAAAAAAGAAAGCGATCATTTAAGCAAAGGTTGTTTTACACCAGTTGAAATGTCATTCAACATGATTAAAAAAATCACCCTTTAGAATTTCAGAAGAACATATGTTAATTCAGCAGGTGATACTACTGAATACGATTTGACAAAGCAAGACGATCTAGGAATCATTTGGAGAAGTTATGCTTCCTGGTGTAAAGGAAATACACCTTCTACTTTTAATATTAACAAATTTGCAGATTATTATAATGCTGATAATGATAGTTTTTTGAGACATCCTAAACTCTACTTTAGTACTACTAACACTACAGAACCTTTAGTCATTGATGCCACCAGCGATTTTAATTTTATCAACGATAAACATCCTGCTACCATTGCTGGAAATAATTCGTTTCAAATCAATGTACAATTTACAGAACAATTTAAAGGTGTACTTGTTACGTATTTGCAATATCCAGCTCAAGTTGTAGAACTTGGATCAGGAGACGACACTGATCTCGGCTATATTCCTACCAAATTTAAATCGTCTTAATTTGTTATAAAAAACATTTCTAATTTTATTAAATAAACTCTATTTGTATTTATTATTTCATATGTAAACGACTATTTATTTCTAAAAAAATCTTAAAAACCATAAATCTTGTTTTTTTTTTATTTGTCGTGTTCATGGCTCGCAGGCATACAAGAAGAAGCGGACACCGTCGTCGACATCATAAAACTCGTCATCATAGAGGGAAAGGAAAATTTTTTACCAAAGTGAAAAATTTTGCTAAACGGATATTGAAATCAAACGTAGGAGGTTACGCTTTGGATTATCTTAAAAAGAAACGCGATGCGTAAAATAGGGTGTTGCACCACTTGTAAAATAGAAAAAAAGTCATATAAAAAAAGAGGAAGAGGTAGAGTTTATTTACCTCCTTTAAAAGGCGCAGGTAGAAAGCGCTTAAGAAGACGAGGAGGAAATTTAGCAAGCACTTTAAGAAAATTTAAAGTTTACCCTTGATGTGTAGCTTAAAAGAAACAAATGCAAAAAACTAAATTTGATCATGTTAAAAAAACACGACTTTACAATATAAATTTACTTTAACCGTCCTCAAACATGTCGTAATGCATAGAAAAAGAGGAAGAGGAAGAGTTTATTTACCTCCATTAAAAGGCGCAGGTAGAAAACGTTTAAGAAGACATTTAAGAAAACGCATGCGTGGCAAATTTCTTCCATTGTTAGCTGCAGTTTTAGCACCCACTTTATTATCATCACTGATACCGCGATAAAAAAATGTATAAAAAAAGACATAAAAAAAGACATTATAAAAGTCATAGAGCAAGACGAATGCGTAGAAAGTTTTTAGGACCTCTTTTAGCTAAAGTCGTTTTACCTTCCTTTACTAGCGCTCTTCTACCTACCATTGGTAAAGCTGTTTTGGGTGGAGCTATCTCTGGTGGAATTTCTTACGGAATTAATAGAATTAGAAAATAATATTTATAATATATAACATCTAAAAAAATTTTACACTTTGTTTTTTATTATTTTATTACAAATATAAAATCCCAACATTGTTCCAAGTAATATGAAAACTCCTAATAACGCTCCAAATAAATATCCTCCCACTACAATAACAATAAACAAACTCAAAAGTGTTAATATCGACGCTATTTTTGCTTTATTAATACACTTCAAAATATCGAATACGATTCCCATGCGAGAAGTGTGTGCCACCATTATCTATTGGAGGATCAGGTTTATAAGGTTGAACTACTGCTACTGTCGTTGGAGTTTAAAATTGTTGTAACGGTTTGTTTTTCGAATCCATTGATTATGAGTATTTTTTATATTTTTTCAATCTTTATATACATTTGGTCACGCTTCAATAAATCATTTATTCATTGTCATTTTTAAAATTTTCAATAATAGAAACAATAGCATAAAATACAGTAGAAAAACAAAACCATATTCCAAAACGTATTATATTAAACAACGTGGGTAATCCTTCCACTATAATAACATAAAGAAAACATGCTAACGCAATAAAAGGAATATATATACAATCCATCACCAACGTAACATAATCAATAATACTCATTTTGGTCGGTTTGTTTTTCGATTCCATTCGTTATGAACCCATTTCATTTTTTTTTACTCTTTATATACGTTTTGTGGTTAATTAAAAATTGTACATTTGCGCATGCGCGTGACGTCGTTGACCTTATTTTTATTCGGGGGAACTTTGACGTTATTGGGACCTTTTTTCGTCATTGAGACCTTTTTTTTACTCGTGACGTCATTGACTCGCTTCCTTTTTTTTTATTCTCGGTTCCTCTTTTTTACCTCGGTTTCTCGGTTTTTTTTACTGTCTCGATTTTTTTGACACCGGTTTCTCGTTTTTTTTCAAACTTTTTTTCAGAACTCGGACGGGTGGTCTCTTACTGAAATTTTTGTAACATTCATTATCATCATATATATATATATATATATATATATATATATATATATATATATATATATATATATATATATATATATATATATATATATATATATATATATATATATATATATATATAAATGTCTTTATTTAAAGCAAAGAGAAAAAAATTTTTGTATACAAAATTACAAAATGTTTTGTTTTGAATAAACTGTAAATAAAATAATTATAATATAAATTTTTTTAAATTGCTTAGTTTCATTTGCTTTGAATAAAGACTTTTATTAATGATCAATAAATACTTTTCCAATACTATTTAAATGTGACAACGCCGGTTTTTCCACTGAGGTCTTCATATATAAAGTTATTATATATTCACTTTTAGTTTTACCCAATCAAGTTATGATTTTTTTTTTTTTTTTTTTTTTTTTTTTTTTTTTGTCTTTCGCTGTTTATATAGAATAAAATAATAAAATTACAATGAAACTTTTACGTTACACAAAGAATATATATAAGACAGACAGGAGCTCAAAGAAGATACGGATGACTGGTGTCACCACAATCTTTTCATAGAGCCCCTTTACAATAACATTTAAAGCCCACATGGCTTTAGTAAATTTACAATAAAACGTTTTTTCTGAAAAATACTACGTGAAGAATAAAACTCAATAACATAATTTACAATAACATTAAATAACATTTAAAGCCCACAAGCCTTTAGTAAATTTACAATAAAATATTTTTTCTGAAAAATACTAGGTAAAGAATAAAAACTCATATATACATCCTCATATATACACATACACATACACAAACACATATGCAAACATACTTACACACACATATATAAACATACACGCATAAATATCAGAAGTTAAGGAGATGCAATTTCATTTGTCGTTTAAAAGAGGAAGTGCTTTTCAAATCTTTTATATTGTTATTTTTTAATTGATTCCATAATGACGGACCTTGGTTAATAATTGAGAATTTTGACACTTGCGATTTTACTCTGCTCAATTGATAGTTATGGTTGTTATTTGATCGAAGATTGTATTTTTGTGAAAACGCCAATGTAAAAATTTCAGAAAATACTTTTGGCAGCAAGTTATTCTTATATTTATACATAAATATTAATATTTGAAGCGAATTAAGTTTTGATATATTTAACACATTCATGTATTTCATTACAGGGGAAGGGTTTTCTAATCTTTTTAAATAGTTAACCGCTTTACATGCGTGGTTTTGTAGCCTCTGTAATCTTATTAATTTAGTTTTGTGTGTGTTAGCCTAAACAATATTAGCGTAAGAGAGATGACAATGAACAAGACTGAAGTAAAGCATTTTGCGTGATTTATAATCAAAAAAGGCCCTAGAAATATATAATACACTTATAGCAGAAGATATTTTTGCTTCAATAAGACTAATATGTTTTTTCCATAATAGGTTCTCATCAAATATTACTCCCAAAAACCTTGTATAATTTACTCGATTTATTTCATTTTTATTAATTGACAGTTTTGGCAATTTTAACGGAAGATTAGTTGATTGTCTTATTTTATGGAAGAGAGTAAAACTTGTTTTTTTACAATTTAATGATACCTTATTAGCTATAAACCATTGGTTAAAGCTTTCCAGTTCAGCGTTCATTGTTTCGAACAATATTTTTACATCAGAATTGCTGTAGAATAAATTTGTATCGTCTGCATACATAATTGACGATATTTTATGAGAAGCTTTATTCATATCATTAACATATATTAGAAATAATAAAGGTCCTAAGATCGATCCCTGTGGGACACCGCAATCAATATCAAGAGCTCCTGACTCCTCCAGGACAACAAACTGTTTTCTATTAAAAAGATAACTTTTAACCCACTTATATATTAGGCCTTTAATGCCGTAATGCTTTAACTTTGAAAGCAAAATTCCGTGATCAACGGTATTGAATGCCTTAGAGAGATCGATAAATACTCCAAGTACTTGTTCCCCTTTATCAAAGCACATAGATATTTTATTAGAAAGTTCAATAATAGCGTGTTCAGTAGAGCAGTATCTCTGAAATCCAAATTGATTTTTGTATAAAAGCGTATTTAATGTCAAGTAATCATAAATTCTATTAAAAATTACCCTTTCAAATATTTTTGAAAAGACAGGGAGTAGTGATATAGGGCGGTAATTGGAAACAGAAGAACAATCACCATTTTTAAAAACTGGGTGAATTTTAGCTAATTTTAATTTATCAGGAAATATACTATTCTCAAATGAAAATGCTATTAAATAAAATAATGGTTTACTTATACTATCCATAACATAGATAGCTACATTACTAGTAATGTCGTCATATCCACATGGCTTGTTACGCTTTAGTTCAAATAGTGCTTTGTTAAACTCGTGTTTATTTATTTTTTCATTAGATATGCTAGTCGCGGGTTTATCTCCCAAGTATTCATCAAACATTTTAGTCGACTGAACAATATTAAATGCAAGAGAGGCGCCTACATTAACAAAATATTTGTTAAATTCTTGACATATATTTTTTTTACTTGTTATAGTTTTGTTGTTAATAATTACTTGTTTTGGTAAGCAAGAGAGTTTCTTTTTCTCTCTTCCAGTTACTTCATTTATAATAGACCAAGTTTTCTTGATATCAAACTTGTTTTTATCCAGCTGATTAGAATAGTACTTTATTTTAGCTTGTTTTAAGTTATTTTGATAAAACTTTTTATATGATTTGTACGCATTTTCGTCAATTTCCTTTTTAGATTTTAGAAATTTTATATAAAGCTTTTGTTTTCTTTTTGATGATTTTATCAAATTATTTGTCATCCATGGGTTATTAAGTTGTTTATTTTTTATTTCAGTGGTTAATTTTGGGCAGACATTGTCATAAACATTTTGAAAAGTATTCAAAAAATTGTCGAACGCGCTATTGCGGTCTGCTGAGGAATAGACATCTTCCCATCGCTCTTCGTACAACTTCTTTTTAAGTTTATCTAGGTGTTTAATACAAAGATTTCTTTTAGTAACAAATACTTTTTTATTGCCGTCGTTACATGAAACTCCGTGCGCAATGTGATAGATAGGAAAATGATCAGAGAAATCTGAAATAAAAATGCCAGATTCGAAATAAGTATCTAAAAAATTATTAGTTAAAATATTATCAATTGAGGACGAAGTAGTTTTTGTAATACGCGTTGGCTTAAAAATGGTAGATATAATGTTAAATTCAAGTAGTAAATTAAAAAAGTTTTTTGTATTTAAAAACTTTTCATAACACATAGCATCCAAGTTTAAATCACCAGCGAAAAAAATATGTTTATTCTGAATGCTCATTTGCGATATAATTGCTCTAAGGCTATTTTGAAAGTTAATTTGCTTACCGCAAATTAACTTTCAAAAGTATGTACTTCAAACTTTATATTACTTTGATGTTATAAAATTTTAAAAAAGTACAGCAGTACAACAATTATCATCGTTTAACTTTGTATTTGAAAGATTTTGACTAGATGGCGTACATATTTTATGATCATTTAATACATCAGAATATCTTTTATTAACTTCATGTAACAAATAAAATTCACAATTTAATGCTTTCAAGATCATCAAATCTTCTTTGGTCAAAAAAAGCTCTCAAAATACCTAAAGATTTTGCGAATATTGTATTTAGGAAAAAATTTAAAATTACCCTTTAATAAAACTCAAATTAAGCAAATACACACAGCAAATACACATGATTGAAATTAAATGCAATATTACATTTTATATGCAATATAAGCCAGGCAACACTGTTGCCTGGATCATTATTTAATTCCATTTAAAAATCATTTTTTAAATAGAATTAAAGAATTTAAACATTTGCATATATGCAATATTATGCATAAATTGTATTTACAGGGGGTTTGGAAAAAATATTTTTTGAATTTGAAAAACCAAACAATCTAGAGTTAAAGCAAATAGGTTTAACTTAACTCCCAAAAAATTTGAGCTCCATTCACTCTTTCCTTGCCCTCAAAGAGCACATTAGGAGAAAAAATGACATCAAAATGACTAAAAACGGCTTATTTTAAGAGTTTTCAGGCCAATACTGACATAAACATTTTTAAAAAATTTTTTTCTAGGACATAAATATCTGAATTTTTAATTAAAACTAGTATAGTTTACATTTTAAATCGACTGAAATTTAGTTATTACATTTAATTTAGTTTAGTTTAGATTTAAATTTAGTTATTATATAATAATTATTATTATATTGCAATAAAAATGTAAAAGGAAATAGGAAACCCGTGTGAATTAAATAAAAAAAGTTTAACCTAAATTATCTCACCAAAAACCTTGTATTAAGAGATTCAACTTCAAACAGGCACAAATATTTAACAACATCAAGCTTAACTACAATCTTAACTGCCTAATACTTCTAATCTAGTTATAACAAAACTGTAATCATACTTCGATATTAATTTAGTTATAACTAAACTATAAGTATACATTAAAGAAGGTTAAGAAATCTTGGAAAAAGATGAGACTTGATGTTGTTAGTGACACTAAACTAAAAATGATCTCACAAAGTTAGAAACCCTAAAAGCAATCTTTCGGGCATACCAGATTTGAAAAACATATAAGACATAAAAATTATAACATAATGAAAGATCCGCTAAAGATAAGTTTGAGGATTTGATGTTTTTGGAAAACTTGATTGGGGTAAGTAAATTCATATTTAGAACAGAGGATATTAAGCTTAATAGAATGGTTAAACTTTACAACTTCTTTTTTTTTTTTTTTTTTTTTTTTTTTATTTCACCTCCCCAAGGCCCAGAAGGCCACTACAGATGAAGAGGCTACTTAATTGTGGTTATAACCCTCTCTCAACTCTATAACTCCGTAACACGAACCTTGACGAACAAGGCCGCTGCGCGGAGAAACAAGTTGAGCGCGGTACTACCAGGGACGTGGTGGGGATCGAACTCGGAACCTCTCGCTTATGAAGCGAGCGCTCTACCACTACACCACTACCGCATATAAACTAACTAAAAAAAAACTTACTAATAAAAAAAGTTTAGAAGATATTTTTATTATTTATAATTCTTGCAGCAGAGAGTAACAGAAAGAAAATAAAACAAAGAAAGTGCAATCAATGGAGTCTTATTATAAAAGTGAACTCAATTCTGATAACGATGCTTAAAAAAAGCCGTTTTTAGGCAGAATTTAGTCACAAGGAAAGAGTGATTCAATTTTTTGGGAGTTAGTTTAAACATATTTGCTTCAAATTTAGATGGCTTGGTTTTTTAAAATCAAAAGTTTTTTTTTCTGAACACCTCTATTGTATATATATACCGGCTTATATATCGGGTCAAAAAAGGGTTTTCCAGTTTTGAATAAACGCTTTTTTAAAAAAGGTTTTTTTTAGAAAACCCTGAAAGATTCCACCTCGGGAAAAACAGAAAAAACCTTTTAAAGCTTTTAAAACCCTTTCTTTTTCACAGTGAATAATCTGTTCTTAGCGCTCTTTTGTTCAACTTATGCACAATCTAACTTAATAAAGTGGCTATAGAATGTTGTTAGGTACTGACCAGAACAGTGGCCAGGCTCACCCAGACCTCCCAATTAGGATGAGAGGGGAAGGGGGGCTTTTGCAAATGTAAGGAGCTTTTTTACTAATGCATTTATTAACTCTTCGTCTCTGTCTGTTTGTCTGTAAGCATCAAATCATGCAATCAATTTTTGAGTCACTTCCTGATGATAAATTTTCTTCAAATTTTGCATACAAACTCTTGGCAATAAAATATTCAATAATTAGTTTTGTTATAATTCAATTAATTTAGTTAATTTTAATATTTAGTTGATTTTTTATATGGAAAAAAGAATAATAATTTTTAAGATAAGTATTTCATACTTATACGTGCGTTTAGCATATTTGGATAAAGTGTTGACTTCGTAAATGGAATGCCACAAAGTACAAATTTTTTGAAAAATTAAAAAGTCTTGATATTTAAAAATCTTCCTCTTCAAAATATTTCCGAAAATGAACTTGAAAAAAAAATTTTTTATAAAAATAGTAAAGTATCATAAAGTTTAGTATAGTACTTTTTATGTAATTGAAAGCAAAAATATATAAAATATCGCACTTATAACAAAAATCTGAAATTTATGAAGGTAAAACATTAAAAAAAAAAAAAAATCAACTTTTGGAAGCTTATAGTACTTACTCATGAACGCAACTAAAAATCATTGAAAATGAATTATTATATAATCATTATTGTATTATTATCACAACTAATATTATCATATTTCCATTATTAATATACAAACTAAATATTTATTGAAATGAATTTTGCATTAGACTCATATGCAAGTAATTTGCGGTAGTGGTGTAGTGGTAGAGCGCTCGCTTCATAAGCGAGAGGTTCCGAGTTCGATTCCTGCCACATCCCTGGTAGTACCGTGCTCAACTTGTTTCTCCGCGCAGCGGCCTTGTTCGTCAAGGTTCGTGTTTCGGAGTTAGAGAGTTGAGAGAGGGTTATAACCACAAGTAGCCTCCTCATCTGTAGTGGCCTTCTTGGCCTTGGGGAGATGAATTATAAACAGAAAAAAATTTTAGTAATAGTATATTTGTTAGACCGCTAGCTATTTGACTTTTTTATCTTTTTTATTTTTTAAATTTTTTTATCTTTACATCTATATCTATATATCTATATAAATATCAATATCTATATCATATATATCTATAACATTAATATCTTTACATCTATATCTTTACATCTACATCTTTACATCTATATAAATTTTATTATCTTTACAATTTTTAAATTTTTTCACCTTTTTTTTATTTTTTTAAATTTTTTTTATTTTTACATCTTCTATAATTAAAACGCTCACTTGCTGCTGAGAAAAACCCACTGGTGAGCTCTAAAAAACTGTCAATCTTATCAATTTTAAATATAATCTTAAATCATGTTCAACCAAAAGCAGACTTACTTTTAATTGAAACTTTTATTTACTTAGATTTTAGCTTTATTAATTATTTTTATTGATTCCATGTACATAATTGCACCACAGACATACTTGGTCACACACACATATAATAATGTTACAAAGTAAAAAAAAAAAAAAGTTAAAGAATTATTTTAAAAAGTTTATAATTAAAAATACTGATTTATATTTTTTACATTAGCGCCGTACCTGCTAAAGAGTTTAAAAAGCATAAAACCACATAAAATAGAAAAATATAATGCTGCACAAAAAGAAAAGAAGTTTTCTTAATTAAACACTGAAAAAAATTAATAGTAAAAAATAGAAGAAATTGCAGAGTTTTGTAGCAAAAGAATTATTAGGAAACTATTAAGAAACGATGAAGGAGAATTATATGTTGTTGGCAGTAAAAAAACAAACAAACAAGTTTAAGCTGAAGTTCAAGTTGTTGAGATCTTAAAGCAGAAGATTTTACTTAAAGATAAAGAAAAAAGAAGAGAAATAAGGTAAATAAAAATACAAGGAAAGCATACAAAAAAAAATAAATGAATAAAAAGCTGCTACGGAATGAGGAAGTAATAAAGAGAGTAAAGAAAATGATCGCGTTAAAAAATGATTAAAACAGATTAAGATAACTGTTATTTAAGAATTCTACAACTTATTCTTCAGAATTAGAAAACCATGGCCCCTATGTAAGTATCTGTGGAAATCTTTTTGAAGAGAAAGTCAAACAATATTACATAAAACAAAATACATAATTTGATAAATCAATAAATGTATGCTTTAGATAATTGTCTAAAAATAGTTTAATTTTTTAGAGAAAATAGGTTATTTTTTAATTAATTTTAAAATTATTTTATTTAGAATATAATTAAACATTTAATTAAGTTGAAACATCTGGTATAGTATGTAAACTTATCCTCTTTCTTATAATAAATTACAATATTTCTAGGGGTTATATATACCCTCGTTATTCAAGTAATATAAAAAACCGTTAAAAAACAAACAAATAATAAAACTTCAATGTAATGTGTTCTTGCGTCTTAAAAAAGAAAAATAAGGTTTCCAAAACGACGATGTGACATAATCACCGTCGTCTTCATTCAAACTGCCTTCACCCGGAGAACGCTGGTGAAACTGTACTTCCAAGGACTATCTCACTTTTCTCTTAAAATAGTCTTCCTCTACTTTAACAGTGTTGTTATTATTCCAGCCAAAGGCACCATGGCAATTTCTGGAATGCCCCGCTACGGCTAAATTTTTCCATTTTCCCTCAAAAGTATGTTTTTTATGTTGGCAAATGCGAGTTGAAACCTTGAGTTTTGTTTCACCTACATAGAGCTTTCCAAACAAACACTCCAGTTTGTAGACTCCTGGGTAAGAGTTATTGGGAAGTTCAGGCTTGTTTTTTTGAGTTATTAAATGTTGAAGGTTTTTTGGTGATTTAAAAACTGGAGTATAGCCTACACTTTTAAATATCTGTTTTAATTGATTACTTAATTTTGGTACCCATGGTAGAGAAATATAATTTGGTTCTGGTTTTTTGATGTTATTGTTGTTGTTTTGTTGATTATTATGATTATTTACTTATTGTTGTTTATTTTTTAGACAATGTTTTGAAGTATTTTTTTATTATAACCATTTTCTGTAAACATTTCTGTTAGAAACTTTAATTCATGATTTATGTGTTCTTTACTACATAATGCAAAAGCTCTTTGGATAAAACTTTTAAATACACCATAAATTATTTTTGGTTCGTGACAAGAATGCGGCTTTATTTGCACATTAGTTATTGCATCTTTGCGATAGATATTAAAAAGATATGTTCCGGATTTGTTATTTGTTATTGAGAGATCAAGAAAATTTATTGCGTGTGAATCACTTTCTTTTTCAATTGTATATTTGATATTTGTGTGTTGATTATTTAACAACTCAAGAAAACGTTCTGATTCTGCCTCATTTATGAAACGGAAATGGATATTATCTACTTACCTTTTAAATGATTTTACACATATTGGTGGTGTAAGATATTGTGCCTGTAGTAACGCTTTTTCTTCATAATGTTGTAGAAAACTCTCTGCCATTACTACCATTAATGATAAACCTATAGGACCAGCATCTTCCAATGTGTGTATGTTGTTTTCATGTAAAACATAACAATTTGACAAACACAAATCTAAAAGTATTTTTATTTCTGAAAAAAATAATTTTGATTTAAAGACAGGACTGTTACGGAGTTGTTCTAATAAAATATTGATTAATTCTTTAACTGGTATTGAAGGGTAAAGATTAACAATATCGAAGGAAACTTGAAATTCACCAGGATCGATATACCATGATTGAGCACATTCAACAAACTGTTTTGAATTTCGAAGTTTTGTTTTGTTAAGATTGGAGGTAGGTTGAATGAGATTTACTAAATAATTTGATAATTTATATGTAGGTGATCCTAATGTGCTTACTATAATTCGCATTGGGTAGTTATTAGTTGGTTTGTGTGCTTTGATGACACTATATAATTGTGGAGGAGTGACGTCACTTGGATAAATTGATCTATATTCATTTTTTATAAACTTTGTTTTCAGATTTCGTAAAGTATTCTGAACTTTGCGAAGGAGTTTTTGAGTTGGATCATAGTTTATGATGCGTTTCAATCCTTTCAATAACCCCTAGAAATATTGTAATTTATTATAAGAAAGAGGATAAGTTTACATACTATACCAGATGTTTCAACTCAATTAAATTTTATAAAAGCTTATCTAAAATGTTAATTTTTAAAAGTTAAACATTTAGTTTTAAATAAATTTTATATTTTAGCTCAAATTTTTCCAGCAGTTATGAAATATTACAAAAAAAAAAACAAGCTAAAAAAACAGTTTATTTATGCTTTACTTTATGATTCATACTTTAAGTCATATTTTTTAGGCAAAAATATACAAATATGAAGATTTGTGCAAAGCAACTTTTACAGAAAAAAAAAGCGTTGAAATATTTATGCACACTTCTCTAAAAAAGTTGCTAAATATTGTTAAACATACTAAATAAAAAAGAAAATCATGTAGAGAAGAAATGATATAAAATAGCAAATAATTTTAAAAATTTAAAATAGCCTAATTTTAAAATATAAAAGAGCCTGATAATTAAAAAAATATTTTAATAATGAAAATATATTGATGTCTATAAGTTTTCTATTTAAAAAAATAACACCATTATAAAATAAAGTAAATTTTTGTATAAAAAAAGACTTTTTATAAAATAAGTTTTAAATTTCTAAATTTTTTATATTTTTTGAGCATGAATATTCATTGAGACTTCTAATAATGCAACAAAGTCTTAGAACAAATACTTACTAACCCAAAATAGAAAACAAAAGTGAAGACTCCTCTTTAGAGTTTTTTGAAGGATTCAGGTTAACAAGAAACTGTAATAAACAATTTTGGCTTTTATAAGTCAATCCACAAATCATTGGTAAACAACTCTCCAGCTTTTCATTGGCCATAATCTCTTCACTACTTAAACAATTATATGCATATACAGATGCACAAAACTCCATGACTGTCAAATGCGCAAATTGGTAACAATAGCCTAGATGTGTTTCAATCCTTTCAATAAAACCAAAAAGTCTTTCATCAGTTTCATTATAGTCATTGATAAATAGTGAGACTTCCCCTTTTGAAAAAATAAATTTATTTTCAATAAATAATTCGAAAGCTATCTTACAAATGTTTAATACATATTTCTTATTACTTTCATTTCCCATCATTTCATATACCAACCCATTGTTTTTGATAATGTGGTTTTGCAAAAAGTATAAAAAAATATTTGCATACAATTCTGTCATCGTTAAGAAAGAAGTTGTATATATTTTGCTTGAATCACTAATAATTTTACACATTAAAGATAAATAAAATGGAACAGATGCCATAACTTTTGCAATTGGAGACTCCTTTAAAGTTGCTTTAACAACTTCTTTTTTTTCTTCTATAACATTTTTTTCTACAAAATTTTCAACTCTATTTTTGTTAAACCCCATTATTTGAATCATTAACTTATCACTATGCCCTGTATATATTTTTTGGTATTTATCAACTGCATAAACTCTACCAGCAACTACATGTTTATAATATTGAATTTCAGCTAAAACATTAACGATTGGATAGTAACACTTTTTTTCTGCTAAAGCACTATCAATTGAATTGAACACAACAATTGAGGTACAACTTGAACTTAATAATTCATTTAAATATTTAAATTCATCTATTCCATCAATTATAAACAATGCAGTGTGCTTACTAATACTAAAATTATTTAAATGTCTTTGTACAAAACATGTAGTAATTCATTAATACTTGAAATATTTTGATACTGGTTAATCTTCCTGCATTCCAAATAAAAAACAAGTTCAACATTATCCCAAATTAAATCCTTTGACCAATCAAGCAAACATTTTCTGAGCCACCATGTTTTTCCAATACCAGCTATTCCAGATATTAATATTGCAGATTTTTCTTTCGTAAATATGTTACTGTATGGAATTGGTCTATAACTCATTAGCTTTTCAAGAAATTTCTTTCGTTCATCGCTACAAACAACATCCATTTGAGCATTATATGAATCAACAATACATAGATCAACAAATTTTTCTATTAGATAAACATTAGCATGTTCTTTTAATAGTGGTTGAACTTCATTTATATTCCCATAACTTTTTCGATAATAATTTTTTAGTTTAATTTAAATTTTGTGCATACCGCTGATATATCTAAACATAAATCATCATTATAATATGCTAGCAATTTCTGGTGAATTTAAATCATAACTAAAATGTAATGTAGTTATGTGAAGTTAGACTTCTAAAAAACTTCTTATTTAAGAATATTTAAAGTTATAACTTCAAACTACTCTAATTACCATTTTTGACATGAACTCTGCTAGCAATATTAGGTGGATTTGAAGAGTCTAAATGATAGTTATGCAAAAAACTTTACTTCTGACAATGTTTTCATGTAAGGTAAATTATACGTATCTTTTGATTCATCTAACAAATTCATAATCTATAAAGTTAATACTGTGTATGAACACTATATTCAACCTTAAATACTTTAATATCTCACAATCAAAGATTAAAAAAGGCGAATGATTTTTTTTCATATGTATAAATATAATCCTATATTAATCATATACCTTTAAAATAGAAAGACAAACAACCTGTAATTTTTAATCTCGATAAAGATTAAAAATTACATCTTTAAAACAGAAACCATAACAAATGAGGCTGTTGTTAAGAAAACCTTGTTAAGTGCTTTACTACACAGTGAATATTACACAATTCAATGGAATTTTACACAACTAACACAACAAAAAGATAAGAATAATGTTTGCACAGTAACACATTATAAAACTAGTTTTTACAGTTATTCATGTGATTGACGTTTTGTGTTACTATATTGTTTTTATCAAGTTAACAATAATAATCTTTGTTAGGGTTAGTCTTTATGATCTGTGAATTTTGTACTATTAACTATTTTATATTATTCATTATTTCATATATAAATATTTTAAAACATTGTCTTGGATTGTAACACTCACAAATAATAATATGTTAAAACACTGCATCTATGCCACCTTGAAAAAAAAACCTAAACTGTTTAAAAATTACTTTGTTGTTATTGTGCTTTCATTAATAAAACTCCTTCCTCGTCAGCCTGTTAACAAGCTAGATATTTCTTGGTATAGATAAACAAACTTATTGATAACAACATAAAAATATTTATAAATTTTGAAATCAAAGGTTTCAAGCTAAAAGCTCAAACCAAAGCTGCACAAGCAAACCTGTATCAACAATATACTTATTAGCTAATTAATTGGATCCAATAGTTATAAATCAGCACAATAAACATTTTGTTTCTAAACAATACATTTATTTAACCTTGAACTTTTTATTCGAATTTACATGTTCTAATTTAACAACAACAACAACAACAACAACAATAACAACTACAATGACAACAATCACAAAAACAACAAATATAGCAGCAACAATGAAAACAGCAACAAGTAAGTTGACTATATTTTATACACAATCTCTTCATTTAAATTTAAATATTAAAACTATTTCATTAATTTTAGATGTATTGTATAAAGCAATTTTATGCTTTTGAAAAAAAAAGAGGGAGCGACACCCTCGTAAGCGCATTGTCTAAGCAAAATAGATGAACAATAACCCCTTATTTCATTGAAGTGGTGCCTCATTATACTAAGTCTAAAATTGGCACTATTTCTTTTTGTGAATCGCATGATTGTAGATTTAATTGAATAATTTTTGTAAACATATATTTTTCTTTCTATTTTTAGTTTTGTTTTTTGTATATAGTCTAGAAAAAAGTACAAACTTTTGAAACTGAAAAGCTTGATATGCAAGTTTTATGAATAACTTGTTAAAAATCAAGTTGCAGTTTTTGGCTTTGTGAGCTCTGCTTCTGTTTGCACACAAAGTTGCAGAACCTAGTTTATAAAAAAATTTTTTATTTCAAGCTCAAGCTTGCTTATGTTTTTTTATTTTTTTTATTTTTTCTAAATTTTCTGTTAGAAGGAATCGGTTTGCATTAACACAATTAAGAACAGTGTAGTTTACTTTTTCGTTATTTCCAGTTAATACTGGTGGACACTTTGCATCTCATCTGGTAATCGTTTTCGCATCACCTTTGTCACCATTGAAACTAGTTTTATCACAATTCCACAAATTCATGGCTACTAATACCTACTTTTGCCAAATCAAAATATTTTTTGTTGTAATGCAACTACCAAGTACTATTAGTCTTATTTGATTTTCAGTTGGATAACATTTTGTTTCAGTTGGATAACATAAGTTGGATAATATTTTGGTATAGGGAGAATTGAGCTTAAGCTCAACCATTTTCAATATTATCCAATGTTCTTTTTAATGTCTCTTTAGTATGAGGCTTCTCTTTTGATACATTTTTTGACATTTTATGTTCAGTAGAATCAATTTAGTTTTAGACTTTGAGAGATTTTTGAAATTGAAGAAACAATGCACTTTTGTGGTTACTTTGTGTACTTTTGCACTTTAACTTCAACAGTATAAATGCCAAAGTACAAAATTAATTAACACAAAGTGTTAAAACTCATTTTACCCAAATGGAAAAAACTTAATCAGTGTGAATAAATAATAAAATAAATTAACATAATAAATAAATTTAATAAAGTGAAAAAATAATTAATATTAAGCTATTAACTTTTAATTGATTATAGGAATTATAGTGTCCAGTTTAAGGTAAAAACTAAAAAAAAAAAATTTGTTTCTGCTAAAACTTTTTGATGAAGTAAATTTTTGAAAATCTAAAACTATTTTTGGAATTAACAGAAAAGTTCCAACAAAATAGCTTCCTTTGCTTTTAAATTGTTCCAAAAAAAACTGACTTTAAGGGTTATAATTTTTTTGAACTTAAATTTCTTATTAAAGCATCAGCTGTAATATTTTTTTTTTTTAAATATTTTATTATTTTTTACACACTGAAAGTTGAAAACTTTTTTAAAATTTGCAAACATCTATACTTTTAGTAATGATATTTAGTTTTCCCAACAAATGCCTGCCTTTGCCCGCTGTTCGGTTTGTTGGACTTCTACTCTATTTAGAATAAATGATTATATTTATAGCAGACATAAATAAATAAAAATAAGGATCTCACTTTTGCTAGAGCATGGAGCTCACAGTGGCTGGTGAACTTTAATTCAAATAAAACTCAATTTTTTTCAGCCAATCGTTATCACAACATTTTAGATCTTCCTATATTTATGAATGGTAATGTACTCAATGAGTCAACTACCATCTACTCATCTTCCTAGGATTAACTCTTACTTCCGATCTTTCTTGGAAACCATATATCAAATCTGTTGCATAATAAGCATCTGCTAAGGTTGCATCTCTTTATCGAACTCAACACTTTCTTACTCTGGATTCTATTCTATTCTCTATCTCTATAAATCGTCCTTGTATAGAATACTGTTGCTATATCTGGGGCAGATCTTCTAATGATGCACTTTCTCTTTTAGACAAGGTGCAAAAGCGCATTATTAACATAGTTGGACCTGCTCTTGCAGCCAACCTCCAACCATTATCACATCGTCGTAATGTTGCTTCTCTTTCTCTTTCGGCAATGCTCTAAAGAGCTAGTGTCTGTTGTGCCGTCTACTGAAATTCATTCTCGCGTTACTCGTCATTTAATTAAGTCTCATCCTTTTTCTGTGACTGTTCCTAAGTGCTCCGAAAACTCTTATTCGTCTAGTTATTTTCCTCGAACATCAGTTCTTTGGAATTCGCTTCCTTTCATCTTATCTTTCATCTTGCTTTCCTGATTCATATAATTTGCAATCATTTAAGCCGTCTGTAAATCGTTATCTTGCTCTACAACCTTCATCTTTTCTCTTCCAATAACTTCTAACTCTAATTAGTGGCTGCTTGCAGTCTTGTTGGAAGCGAAGATGTTTAAAAAAAATGATCATATTTATAGCAGGAATAAATGATTGTATTTATATCAGACATTTCTTTTAAAATTTCCTCTTTAAAGTTAAAAACAAAGATATAAAAATTGTTTCTCATATTAGTGATGGCCAACAAGCATTGTACTTTTAGAAATAAGTTTAATGTTGAAATCTCTGTTGGATATGCCTATTAAATCATAAATAAAGTGCTCAGACATAAAAAACTACTGATAAAAAATCACTGTTAACAAAATCATTCAAGTTTCAAGGTAGTTTTTAAATAGAAGAACTAGAAATTTTAACTAGAAAAATAAACTATTTTGGAAAAACATAAAAAGAACAATTTTTAAGTTTTATTTAATTTAAACTGATTGTATTGTTTATAATCTCATGTATTTTTGTGCATTGCTTAAGTTGGAGTATATTTCTGCGCAATGTTTATAATGTCATGTATTTCTATTTATACTGTCATACATAAATATTTATATTTTTGTGCATCGCATATATTGCATGTATATCTGTGTATTTGAAAATATTCATATATTTTTGTGCATTGCTTTGTACTGGCATGTCTTCATGTGTATTGTTTATATCGTTATGTTTTATATATTTTTTCTTTTGTGGTGCTGTTGGCAATACTTACTTTACCATAAACTTTTGTTTTGTTGGTTTACTTTCATACTTTTTTGGTTTACTTTTGACTTTTTCATTTTTTATTACTTTTTATATGATACCTTTATTATTACTTTTTTTTTTTAATTTGTTTATTTTATTTAGGTTTTACTCTAATGACTAGATTAAAACTATACAAGTGACTGTCCATTAACTTTATCAAAAAATTTATCAGTTTAGCAAAACATTTAGACAGTTTTTAGCTCCCACTTTTCCTTGTCAACCTATTGTCAAACTTCCAGTGACCCAAAAAAGCCAAATGTTACAACTTAAAAACTTTTCAGATTTTGAAGTACTACTAACTTTATTATTTCAGTATTATATAAAAAGTGGTTAGAATTCTGGCTCAGAACCAAGAGGTTTGACGTCTGCTCTTGCCGAATAAGCAACGAGTAAACTTTCTAGTCAAATGCCCTTCCTACGTGCTGTGATAAAACTGTATAGACTTGCAGAAGCATCTTAATAACAACCAAAAATATATATATATATATATACATATATATATATATATATATATATATATATATATATATATATATATATATATATATATATATATATATATATATATGTATATATATATATATATATATATATATATACATATATATATTCATATATGTATATATATATAAATAAATAAATATATATATATAAATATATATATATATATATATATATATATATAATATATATATATAAATATATATATATATATATATATATATATATATATATATATATATACATATACATATATATATATATATATATATATACACATAAATATATTCATATATGTATATATATATATAAATAAATAAAGATATATATATATATATATATATATATACATAGACTTCCGGAAGCATCTTAATAACAACCAAAAATATATATATACACATATACATATATATATATATTTAAACAACTTTAAAAAGTATTTTACATAATAGAGTGCTCAATGTTCTTAAAAGAACAGAGCAATTATACTAATATATATATATATATATATATATATATATATATAGCCTTCCGGAAGCATCTTAATAACAACCAAAAAAAAAATATATATATATATATATAAAAATCATAACTTTAAAGATTGCACCAAGAAAATGAGTTGTCCGTTAAAATGTTCAAAAGTTTTTTTAGATATTTTATTAAGTGTTGTTTTAATAATTTATTTGTGTAATGGTGAATTAATTGCTTTTCAAATCTATTGAACTTTACACAATTGATCTAATGAAGCATAAAATTGACTGCAAAAAAAATAATCGTACAGTTCAAAAATAATGTCAAATTGCTCAAATTCCATGGAAATTAGAATCAAGTGGGGCCTCCTTTTGCCTTGATGGCCTCATTTAGATAATTTGGCATTGATCAAATATGAGTTGATCAAATTTTTGTCTCTTCTGTTATTATATTGTCCCATGACCTCATTATAGCTTCTTTCAAGTTGCCTTCGGGTCTAAATGCTTGTTTCCTAATTTTTCTGTCCAAAAAATACCACCAATTTTCTATTGGAATAAAGTCCAGACTTAAAGATGACCATTCCAAAACACTGATATGTTTTGGCAGCGAAATTAGCTTTAAAAGTTCGTGAAGATCATAACATCACAGTAACTCCTCAAACAATCAGAAATTGTATAAGAGAAAAAGGATAGAGAGGTAGAGTGGTTTGAAATAAATCTTTTTTAACTTCTAAACAAATTAAACATCAATTGGAATTTGCATCGAAGTACTTAAAAATGCTGATATCATATTGGAAAAAAATTTTGTAATCAGATGAGTCAAAATACAATCTCATCTCATTGGATGGAGTCCAAAAAGTGTGACAAAAAAAAAAGGAGAAGCTTATAAATTGAGTTGTTTGCAAGGTAGTGTAATGCATGGAGGAGGAAATGTGATGGTTTGTTGTAGTATGAGTTGAAAAGAAGTGAGGAAATTTACATTTATTGATGACAAAATGGATGCTTCAATGTATTGTGAAATTCTCAAAGCTAACTTGCAACCATATACTTAAAAATTGAGAATGGGAAGCGATTTCATACTCCAGCAGGATAACCATCCAAAATAAACCGCAAAGAAAACAAAGGTGTGCCTTGACATAAATAACATCAATGTTTTGGAATGGCCATCTCAAAGTCTGGACTTGTATCCAATGGAAAATAGGTGGTATATTTTGGATAGAAAATTTGCGACTGAGCATTTAGACTCAAAGACAACTTAAAAGAAGCTATAATGAGAGCATTGGATAATATAACAACAAAAGAGACCCAAAATTTGATCAACTCAATGCCAAATTATCTAGATGTGGCCATCAAGGCTAATGGAGGTCCCACTCAATACTAATTTCCATGGAATTTGATCAACTTGACAGTAAATTTAAACTGCACAATTTTTTTTTTTTTTGCAGTCAATTTTATGAATCATGGAGCTAAAGAGCTGCATCTTGACATAAAAAAAACCACGAGGCTTGCGAGGCAAAGGTTGGCGACCCCTAGTATAAACATCATCTAGTATAACAAATCAACAAAACCCTCTCTTATCATACCCTAGCAATAATTGTTGTTTCTGGCTCAACACACTAAATACATTGGCTCTAGTACCACTAACACTGATGGCTCTAAAGCTAAAATATTTGTCTTTTTAGTCTTTTACTCAATAATATAACTTTGTAACTCATTTTCCAGACCACACAAATCACTTAGCTTCACCAGTTGATTTGTGTCTTATTTCTGACCCTGGATATCACACATTTTTTTCTTTTTCTTTGGGTGGTTTAGTACATGAAATACTCAACTTCATCTATGATCTATTCACACTACTATCATCCTCTTTTTTACTACTTTAGCTGAGCGAGATCTATTTTGTTAACTTATGAAAAGATGGTCAGGAATTAAAGAAGATGTTTTTCATCAGGCAAAAATTGAATCATTTTTCTATATCATAAACTAGACACACATAAAAGATTTTACTGTTGCTTGTAAATATTTTATAGGTATTGCATATATTGGCATGTAATTCTGTCAATTTTTTTATATTGTCATGTATATCTGTACATTGCTTATACTGGCATATATTTCTGTCTATTGTTTATATTGTTATGTTATTTTTTTTGTGGTGCTGTTGCAGGGTGGCCAATCAAATTTGAAAATGAAATTCTATGACTTTTTCAAGACATTACGATGACTCTTCATAAAGTTCTACAATAAACCACTAGATTAAAATATTCAGTACTTGCCATGCAATTAGCCATTGCCACTTGGTCGCTAATAAACATGCAGGCTCAAAAATTAATAGCTAGAAAACCTGAAATCATGTCCAAAAAAAATTTCTTAGACTTATCAGATGATTGCTAATATTTATATTTTATCTGAAATTTAACCTTACATATGTCTACTTTTTATTATACACAAATTTTAGTTTCTCATTACTTTCAGATATTCTAGGATACCACGACTGAAAAGTTTATAATTATTATAATAACTTTTTTATTACTAGTTTTTATGTCTACTTATCTTACTATCTTATCTACTTATTTATGTCTATTATCAGATTTGTCATATATATTTTAGTTCTAATATTCTCTCCATTTGTTTACTAATCAATCTAATATTCTCTACATTTATTTACAAAATTTTATTAAATTTTAATATAACTGCTTATAATTATCCTAAAATTATTTAATTTTTTTTTTTTTTAGTTGTCATTACTTAATTACCATAATTGACAATGACCATGTTTAAGAAGTGTTTTACAAGTCACTAATTCATGAACACGATAATAAATATGTAAAATAATGCTTTTGTAGTTTAAGATAATCTTTATTTTCTTTTTGTTTTTATTTTTAGGTTTTGGTAAGTTGTACTTGGTTTTCCTTCTCTGGTGCTAACTGATATTAAAAAGAACCTAATAAATTAAGTTATATTGTCTTAAAAAAAATTCTAAGACATATAAAAGCAAGCAAAACCAAAAAGATAATATTATATAGATAGGGATACAACTATCTTAATTTTTATGGAGGAGAGCACAATGCTAAACTAACCAAAACTTTTATAGTGTTTTTCAACCTAAAAACTGGGACAATGGCAGCCCTATATACTGATGAATTTATATTTTATATTTTTTAGATAATATATCAAGTTTATATGTTATTATCTATTTATTACTAACCCATATTCCAGTTTGCTTAGTGCTAGTAAATAACAATCCAGTATTATTTAATCAAATTGAACAAATTATGGGTACCTATACATATATATTTTAAAGTGTCATTTTTTTAAAAACCCTTCACTGCTCCAGTTGTTTTCAGTTAAGGTTAACTTTACTTTAGACTTTACTTTTTTAACCACACTTTTTAAGAGGTTTACATGAAACTGTTAAAAACGAATAAAGGAAATAAAAAACCTTTTTTTCTTTCTTTCTCTTCTTTTTTCTTTCTTTTCTTCTGTTTTGATCTTTTTCCTATAAATTTAAACGTTCTATATATTAGGGGGTCCTGAACTTTATTTGGCTGTATTTTTATTGACTAATGGAAAAAGTCAACTAAAACTTAGAGAAACTAGTCTCAATAAATTGCATCGATTGTTTAATACTATGTTTAAAGTAAACAAATTGAATATTCACATTAAAATAAAGTAATATAATATAGGAATTACTAAACAAAATTTTGTCTCACGATGAGTCTGCAAAAAGCAAGATTTCATTCAGAAAATAGGAGATTTATCTGTTTCTCCTGTTTCAGTAAAGACATAAAAATATCTATATTTAGGGAAATAGAAAAAATATACATACAGTAAAATAAAAAAATAAAAAAGGAAAAACAAGAAGAGAAGAATGTTTAATATGTATGTTTTTATTATTATTTTTTTTTCTTGAAGATATTTCATTATAAAAACTTTATTTAAGAACAATCATTGATTCATTAGTTTAAAGGCTTTGAAAATCCTGGTTCAGTCTGAATATAAATTCTCATAGGTTTGGAGTTTGCAGAGTTTGTTTTTTATTTAAAAAAAAAAGGTAAAGCTATCAGTAAGGTTGAGTAGACTGGATAAACAATCAGTAAGGTTGAGTAGACTGGATAAACAATCATAATCAAGTTTAAAAGTCAGAAAGACAGAATTGAAAACTTGAAAAAGGAGATATTGCTCTTCTGCCTAAAGCATACCTAATACATATAGGGCATAAAAATTACATATAGGGCATAAAAGAGGTGAAACAAACATGAACTAGAAGATAAACGACATTGGAAGAATATAGGAGAATACCTATGCTGAAGTTACAAACAGGTCACGCTATTTGAATAGAATAAACAATATGATAATAAATCAATTTAAAAATAAGAAAAGACTTTTTAAAAAAATATATTGTTTAATTGTACTGACCCATCTTTCTTAATAACAAATTTGTTCATTATAATAAAAATTTATCTTTTTAAATATGTTGTACATTTTGATATTGATGAAGGACAGAGGTCTCAAAAGATAGTGATGAGTTGGTTTGACTAATCAGCATTAGATTTACAACCAAGGAATCAAAAGTACACTGTGGTAGCAAAGTGATCATATTAGGCTTATTTGAAAACATAAAGAACCATTGTTATCTAAAAAATACTCTTTCCACTCAATCAATTAAAGGCCTCCTAGGCAAAGACTTAAGGGGTAAACAGATTCTATCTGTTTACCAGCCTCGCACCCCTTCTTCATCTATAAGGCTGGGACAGATGCATTTTTAATACATTGTTTCCAATTTAGGATGTTGAATACTGGATTTTCTTGACTCGATGCATGGGTTTTGCTTGTTTTTCTGTTTTTATTAGTGTTGATGGTTATCTTGCCTTAATTCGTTAATTAATTCCCTTAATTAAGACTACGATAGTCACATGCTTGACCTGGGCGTTTACGTTCGTAAGAATTCACCCATTTGTAGGAAAACTAGATTTGAATCTACAGACTATTCTTTTATGTGATTTTGTACCATTTCACTCTATTGCTTTTCTCTTTGTTCTATATCGCTCTCCATTATCTCAAGACTGTACTCTTTTTGATATTATTTCTGATCATATTGGCCAAGCCCTCTCTCTTTATCCATCAGCCAATATTGTTGATGCCGGTGACTTAAATCCTCATCACACTGAATGGCTTGGCAAATAGTCAACTTCTCACATCAAAGGTAGCATTGTTTGCTGATGATACTACAATTTATTCTTGTCATGATAAGAAGCCAACTCTCTCTGATTGCTTGGAGGGGGCATTTGAGCTTGAAAAGGATCTCACTTCTGCTACAGTATGGGGCTCACAGTGGCTGGTAAACTTTAATTCAGATAAAACTCAATTTTTTTCAGCCAATCGTTATCGCAATAATTTAGATCTTCCTATATTTATGAATGGTAATGTACTCGATGAGTCATCTACCCTTCATCTTCTAGGATTAACTCTTACTTCCAATCTTTCTTGGAAACCATATATCAAATCAGTTGCAAAGTCAGCATCTGCTAAGGTTGCATATCTATATAGCTTACTTTAATAGTGTTTCTGTTAAAAATTTTGTGCAATTTATTAGAGGGAGGGAAATGTTTGTCAACTAATTTCAAAAACGCTTTTCCAATGTTTGTTGAAACATTTTTGCTGTACAGTGGGTTGAACAAAATTATATTTCTATTTCTATTTTGCTTTTTTGCAATTTTTGTTTCAAATTTAAGCTCAAAATTTTTAAATCCGCTTTTTTTAAGAGCATCTTCATACACGCGTTTGGAAGAGTTAAAAATATTTTCATTAGAGGAGTTTTGATTAAGTCTATTGTTAATTGAAATGGGAATTTGTTTTAAGATTTGAGGGGGATGATTCGAATTTATGTTAATATACGATAATTCATCATTAGGTTTTTTATAAGGCCTATAAGAATTTTCTGAGAGGTTAAATGTGACATCACTTCTGAGAGGTTAAATGTGACATCATAATTCCCTAGCTAAAATAGTTCATTTTAATCAATTAGGCTTGTACTGCGATGATGGCTTAATAATAATGCAAAAAAAAATCAGGGCCTCAACTTGACAAAGTCAGAAAAAATATTTTAGAAATTTTCAAAAACATTAGCTTCCAAATTGAGATAAACATTAATTTAAAAATTGTGAATTTTCTAGATGTCACATTTAACCCCTCAGAAAATTCTTATAATTCATTTATTTTTATAAATCTCAATTGAAAATTATTAAAAAAAATGACCAGTCCAAATTTATCCTAATTCTAAAGAATTCTTTTCATTAAATTTTAATTATCTAATGTTGATGCAACTTCCTGGTTGCAAAATACTACGGTTATTACATAATTAATTATAACAATTCCCAACTTCCTGTGAAATAATTTTTCTATAATTTGAAAATTTTTTCATGTTAAGACATTCTTCCTGATGAACCTACTGATGGTGAAACACAGTGTTGAAGTAATCAAAAATTAGATAAGTGCTTTCACTAATTTATTATTGCTCTGTTCTTTTAGAACATTGAACACTCTTTTCGTAGAATACACTAACATAATTTATAATTTATATATATATATATATATATATATATATATATATATATATATATATATATATATATATATATATTTGTAGAAAATCACTTAACTAAATTTTTTTCCATTTGATACTAAGTTTCATCAACAAAGATTCATCAGAAATGAATGATCAAATTAATAAAACTTCAATTTATACCAAAAATTAAATAACAGGAAGTTGCATTAACTACTGTAAATTTTTACACATTTGTGGAATTTGCTGACACTATTATAAAAAGAATTCTTTATAAATGATTACTTATGCTATTTTTTTAAAAAGGGTAGTTAATGTAAATATTATTTGAACTCATATATTTTTATAGTTTTTTAGGAGAAACTTATTTTCGTGCCTACATTTAGAAATTAATTCCGATCTTTTGTTTAATAAGCATTCTTGATTTGAATGTGTAATTATTTCAAATTATTTCAAAAAAATATTGATGATTTTATACTGAATTGGTCTATCCTTAAAACAGCGCCTGCATATAACAATATTTCCAAAAAATGCATACTATGCCTACAAGAAAAATTTGAAATAATTACACATTCAAATCAAGAATGCTTATTAAACAAAGATCGTAATTAATTTCTAAATGTAGGCACGAAAATAAGTTTCTCCTAAAAAACTATAAAAATAAATGAGTTCAAATAATATTTACATTAACTACCCTTTTAAAAAACTTTTTGAAAAAATAGCATAAGTAATCATTTCTAAAGAATTCTTTTTATAATAGTGTCAGCAAATTCCACAAATGTGTAAAAATTTGCAGTAGTTAAGACATTTGCAACTTCCTGTAATTTAATTTTTGGTATAAATTGAAGTTTTATTAATTTGATCATTCATTTCTAATGAATCTTTGTTGATGAAACACAGTGTCAAATGGAAAAAAATTTAGTTAAGTGATTTTCTACAAATATATATATATATATATATATATATATATATATATATATATATATATATATATATAAATTATAAATTATGTTAGTGTATTCTACGAAAAGAGTGTTTCAATGTTCTAAAAGAACAGAGCAATAATAAATTAGTGAAAGCACTTATCTAATTTTTGATTACTTCAACACTGTGTTTCACCATCAGTAGGTTCATCAGGAAGAATGTCTAAACATGAAAAAATTTTCAAATTATAGAAAAATTATTTCAAGTGATTTTCTACTAATATATAATTGCTCTGTTCTTTTAAGAACATTGAGCACTCTATTGTGTAGAAACCTTTTTAAAGTTGTTTAAATATATATATATATATATATATATATATATATATATATATATATATATATATATATATATATATATATATATATATATATATATATACATATACATATATATAAATATAGATAATTATAATTTCCTGTTTAAAAAATAGAAAAAGATTGTTTTGATAACAAAAATAGTAATACTGAGAATTTTTTGAAAGGCATCTAGTGCTAAAAATTTTTAAACTTAAATTTAATCTATCTTCATTAAAATTACTAAATAGTAACAAAAAAAGAAATAAATATTTCATATTTAGTTGTTGACAACTACATTATACATACATATATATATATATATATATATATATATATATATATATATATATATATATATATATATATATATATATATATATATATATATATATAAATATATAAAACTCTTATATGTTGTCCGAAAGTTTTTTCCATATTTTGTTGACAAAAAGTAAAAATTAAAATGCAAGACCGGAATTTTTATTTTTATTAATTGATAGACTGCCTGCCCCAACCAAACCCTCAGTCAATGTAGCAGCACTCCCTTGCGTGTCAGCTAAAAGATAGTAGATGTAGCAGCACTCCCTTGTGAGTCAGGCTATTTGTCAGTCGATGTAGCAGCACTCCTTTGTGAGTCAGGCTATAAAATAGTCGATAAAGCAACACTCCGCGCATGATTTACAGTAAAAAAAATATAAATAAAAACATTTTATTAAAAAAATTAAAAATAAAAATTAAAAAACATTTTATTAAAAAAAATAAAAATAAAAACATTGTTTTTATTGTTAAAAACATTCAGAATATTTTAAAAACATTCAAAATGTTTTTAAAAATATTCTGGTCAATTAAATTTGCGTTTTTGTAGTTTTTTTAAAAAACGATTAATTTGTGTGCTTTAAGAGTGTGCTCGAGTTATTTGGATAGATGGATAGCCTATTTTCAGTTAATAATAAATTTAAAGTTGTAGATTAAATCACTTTGAATGCGTTTTTCATTTAGCGAGGTGAGGTGAAGAAATGATAATCTGGCTTCGCTGGATAGCGCTCTTAGAGACAGAATTGCTTTGGTGGCGCGATTTTAAACTTTTTCAAGTTTTTTGATATTGCATGCAGAAAGAGAATTCCATACAGGAGCAGCATACTAGAGGTGAGGTCTGACGAGGAATGTGTATCTTCTAAATATGAGCATTTTTATAGATAAAAGATTTCTTTAGTTGACCAAGAACAGAGTAAGCTTTAGATGATATTATTTCAATGTGAATGTCCCATTTGAGGTTGTGTGAAATGGAAACGCTTTTGTTGTAAGAGGAATCGAGAAGCTGCAACTCTTGCTGAGTTAAGACATAGTATTGGTGAATAGGATTTTTACTTTTGTTAAAACATACAATAAGGCACTTTTTGTAGTTGAGACATAACCGTAAGATTAGAGTCCAAGACGTGATGTCATTTATATCCTTCTAGAGGAAAGCTAGACTCTCAGGTGTCAAGTTGGTGGAAACAACTTTGCTGTCATTGGTGTATAACTTCATTGGATTGCTAATAAGGTCTGTAATGTCAATGATGTATAAAATAAATTGAAGAGGACCTAGAACAGAACTTTGGTGGACACCACTGGTGACTGGTGACCAATCTGAAGTAGCGGAACTTATGATAACTCGCTGTGTTCTGTTAGAAAAAAAATAATTTATCCAAATAAGAAGAATATAAGAGGTACGATATTCAGAAAGTTTGTGAAGCGTAAGATTATGAGGAGGCGATTCAAATGTTTTTTCTTAAAAAATCTTAAATATTTAAATATTTAAATCTCAAATCCATCCTTGTATGGAATATTGTTACCATATCTGGGGCTGATCTTCTTATGATGCCCTTTCTCTTTTAGACAAGGTGCAAAAACGCATTGTAAACATAATTGGACCTGCTCTTGCAGCCAACCTCTAACCATTATCACATAGTTGTTAATTAAGTTATTAATTGTGTGTTTAGTTTAAATCATGAAGAACTAATTTTCAGATGAAAATTTAAACAAAAAAAAAATATTAAAATTTTGACCGTCTGAAATAAAAATTAAAATTTTGACTGTCTGAAAAAAACAATAGACCATTTATTCCTTGTGTTATGACTGACCACTTGCCATCTTTTTCTTATTTTCTATGCTAGAAAACCTGTAACTTCGCAAAAACCAAAAAAAAACTGTTTTTAGTAAACAAAATATGTAGAGGTTCATCAAGTGTGCATATTTACGGAGGTAATAGTGTAAGCATATTTATTTACAATTCTATTGACTTCATTCAACCTAACGGTTTTAACATAAATCACGCATATTGTAAATCGTTAGGCATTGAATTTAATCAGTTGTTTAAAAAGAAAACATATAAGTAAAACTGAGAAAAATATACACACAAAAACCTTTAAGAGATGATGTTTTTAAAAACCATTAATAAATGTATATATTAAATGATTTAGATAGAATCATCATCCAAGAACTTTTATCAAATACAACACAACCTACAGATTCAATGCATCTATTCTTGAAATGCCTAATGAATTAAAAAAAAAAGCACAAGTTCTTGTCCTTTTTTTTTTTTTAATTCATTAAGCATTTCAAGAATAGATGCATTGAATCTGTAGGTTGTGTTGTATTTGATAAAAGTTCTTGTGCTTTTTTTTACAGTGACAAGAGGACTATGTTTCTAATTTGTTTACTTTATAACAAAAAGATGTTATGCCTCTTGTTTTGAAATCTTTACTAAGTATAAAAATAAAAACAAATTAATTGACCTCTGCCTACTATCACTTTTGTTGACTTCACTTTTCCAACAAAAGAAAAGTTTTGTGGCAGCAATAAGGAAGAGTTCAAAGCATGCATACGTAGAGACAACCAATGTAACTTATCAAGGTTGACTGATGGTTCGATTGGGTAGAAAAACATTTATTGTCCAATGCCATAACAGATTTCATTTTAAATAACAATAATTTAGACAAAAAAGAACAATATATAGAAAATAATATTGAAATTGAAGATGCAAACAACAATGATTTATTTTGTAGAACAGTTATGCTGTTCTATAAAAATATGTGAAACTATTTTAGAGTTTTAAAGAAAAAATTTTGAAAGAAATATCAATGCAGATATTTAATTTAATGATTGTTTAACAATTTTTTTAATTTTTTTTTTGTAGAACTGAGTTTAAAAAACAGGCTAAAAAACAAATCATTTTCTTATAATTTTATAAATTTTAAACTAATGACTCTATGGTATTTTTAAGGTATGTTAAATATAGCATATTTATTTATATACTCTTTATAGTATTTTTATAATATATTATGATTTTAGAGTATACTTTAAATCATTAAAAATGCTTTATAGATAAAAATCATTAAAAATGCTTTATAAAAAGTTTATAGATTGCTATATGAATATTTTTTTTTGGCCTGTATTACTAATTAAAAATAAATTAATGGTTGCATTTCTCACTATTTATAAGAAACTCTTTCTCAATTATTTCAACAGTATTTTTATGTCCAAATGATAACAACTCTATCTTTAACTGTTCCCATTTTGAGATCCCATTGTGTTCAATCCACATATCTATGACAGCAACTGCTTTTGCTTGCGCTGTATTTTCATCAGTTTTAATGTTGCTAACATCATACTGAGATAAATTAAGATGACGTCCAAAAGAGTCGAATTTACCTCCAATGAAATAACCAACTCTACCAACAATTTTTGAAGTCAGTAAAAATTGATTATCATTCCCTAATGTGCAAAAAAACTTTGTTAGATATATATTAAAAATATTGATATTAATGATAGGTAAGATTGAAAAAAAATTACCATAAACAAATAAACTTTTATAAATGAAGATATACCGGTAAAAACCACAGATGTCCACTTTTTAACAATTTCAAGTTTTATTTTTATGATATTTTAGTACTAAGCTATATTAATTCAAAAATTAAGAACAAGAAAACTATGTTTTAAGGTTCTGTGATCATTTTAAAAAACTGGCAACTTTGAAACAACTACTATTGTCCTATGTTTAATGTGTAAAAAACAGTTGTCCAAGTTATTTATAACTAAACCAATAATAATAAAAGCATAAGTTGCATGATTAACTTTTACCCTTAAAAAAACACGTTGAATGAAGTAAAACAACAATAAGCTTACTAAACAATACGCCATTTAACAAAAATAAGCTCACTTAACAATACGTCATTTAATTCATAAACATTTTTACTCGATCACGTAAAAATGTACAATTCTTTAATTAAATGTATAGTTTATCTAAATGTCTAGTTTGTACATTTAATTGAAACATTTATTGAAGAATATTAATAAGTGTTTTAGACCATAACTCCAAATATACTGACAGTTAAAAATTACAAAAAAGTTATTTACCATTAGTATATTGAACATATAAGAATGTAAAGCTAGTATAAAAAAAAATATATTAAATTTTTTTCAAATGCTATGAACATTAAAAAATTCCCTAAAAACTTTGGTACAGAATTTTTTACAACAATATACAGTTACATATAGCCACTGACCATTATATACATGTACATACAGCCATTTACAAAAGGCAGGGGTTGAAGGTGAATAGGAAATCAAGTGGAGCAGTGTTAAAAACATACAAAGTGTGTGTTCAACAATATGCAGATCCGCACCTACAGCTTTTAAATGTTCAAATTTTTTCGACAGGTACATTTTTGTTTGGAGTATTTTCACTACATTTGGAGGTCCAGGGTGATGACTGTAATTACTATTTCGATTAATTTAAAATTAGATGTCAGAATCACCATTTTGTTAAGATTGAAATCAAATTCAATTAATACCAATAAATTAGTTCTTAGAAAAAACTGTATTCTGAATAAAATACTCTCAAATTAGTCTCTAATCTAAAAATCAAAGTAATAACCCCAACTAAATATTCAGTAATACAAAAGTTATTGTTACTTTTATTATTATTGCTATTATTATTATTGTTGTTATCATTATAATTATTATTATTATAGTTAGTATTATTACATGACATTATTATAAATATTATTGATATTATTGTTACTATTATTGTTGTTGTTTGTGCTACTAATTGTGATATTAATAATAAATAATATAACTAGTTAAAATGTTTAAACTACCAATATTACAAACTATTGTTGTTGTATATTTAACTATGATATCTTTATTACTAATAATACTATCATTCCAATATGAAAATGTTTAAAATATTATTAAAATAAGATGCCTACAATGGCATGATCATATTTTATATTAATAGTTTTTAATTAAAACTGACTTGACCAACATGCTTATATACATGTATGCCATTAACAAAAACAATTTAAAATTTGTATGAGAAATCTCAAACTTCTTTGAATAAAGTTTGACATTTCTCAAAAAAATTTTATTAAATCCCAGTTTACATTAGGTGTTTTAATTGACTTAATGAAAGCTTTTGATACTGTCGACCATGAAATCTGCTTGAAGAAATAAAGTACTACGGAATAAACTATGCAACTACAAAATGGCTTCAAAGTTACTTATTAAACCGCAATTAATTTATTTTCAATAATAATGACAGCCATAGGCATCTTTAAAATATTTCCTGTGATGTTTATTAAGGTTCTTTCTTAGGGCAACTTTTGTTATTAATTTATATAAATGCCTTTAATAAAGCCTCAAACTTAATAAGTATCATGTTTGACAACAACACTAATTTATCCCTTACAAATAATGACATATCCAAAATCTTTTTTACAATGAATGATGAACTTAAGAAACACATGTTCTTGGTTAAAATGTAACAAATTAACTCTTAACATTAATAAAACCAAATGAAATGAATGGATTCTTTTCCGGTTGCCCTATAAAAAACGTTATTTATTCAAAAATACGCCCAAAGTATTTATTAAGTTAAAATAAAAAAAGATTTTTCTTACTTGATTTTTAGAAGCTGTTCTTAACAAGAACATTACATACTTAATTTTTAGAAGCTGTTCTTAACAAAACATTACCGAAAAATGTAAGTAACAACGCCTTAATCGCCATCAGAAGCATGCAATCCACTTAAAAATATTTGAGGATCTTTTACTTATTTCAAACCATTATTAATGGAGTTGAAAATACTTCATATTTACGAGCCTAATGTTTTATGCTTAATTTGCACTTAGAAAATTGATTAAACCTTATCTATATTTAAAACTTTTTTTCTCCAGCCAGAATTAATAAATATATACTTAAAAATAAAATTTTTGTCTATGGAACAATTTTATTCTATTTATTGATGACATATTTAAAGAATCTTTTATAATAATCACGTATTTTTCTTAATAACTCACACCTGTCCAAAATTGGTAGAAACTACTTTGAAGCCCTCCAGAAAAACCATTTGGAGGGATGATTTTGGTATTATTTCTGATCACAAAAAGGTAAAATTTGAAATCATCTGTAACCGTCCGTGGAAGAAAATTTGATTTGAAGAATTTCTCTGTTTTAAGATAATTTAAAACAATGGTTTAATATCTCATTTGCATTTTTGCAGCATTTTAGGATAAAATAGCAATCAAATACTTAAATAAATACTCAAATAACAATTTTTTTTGCAATAATTTTAGTTTTCCTGGAATTTAAAATATTTAAAAGTCTGCAAAATTTTTTTCGGGAAATAGCAAATTCTCTGATACTTTACCTTTAGAATTAGACCTTTATTGAGCAAAATTTTGTTAAAAGTCTCAGAAAAATGCCAAACTCAAAGAAAACTCATGAAGACTGTAGAAAAACAGTTTGTATCTTTTGCTTGAGAAAATGTACAAGAGAGTTGAACAATCAATTGATCAATACACTTGAAACTGTGCTCCAAATGAAACTTGACATATCAGACTCTAGAGTTCCAAAAGGGATTTGTGACACATGCAGGATTGCTCTTGGAAAGAAGAAAAATGGTGAGAATGTTTCACTTCCTCTTATGTTTCAATTTGAAACTATAAAAGTCAGACCTTCAACTCAGGAACAGGACTGTGACTGCCTGATTTGTCAAATAGGACATTAGAAGTCTTATGAAAAACACCCACTGGAGACTTCCTCTGAACATTCACAGTCTTCTTCAAACCAAAAAAGATGTTCAGAGTGCTTGTTTATTCTTGGAAAAGGAATATCACATAACTGCTCTGGCTTCTCATTTCGTGAAAACATGAGAAAACTAGCAATGAGGGATTCTCTTGTCAGTGAGCAAATTGGAGCTTCAGTTGTTACTGTCAAAGAAGCATCTCCACATGGAACTGTCAAACTTGCACAAAGTAGAGGTGGCCGCCCTTTGTGTCTTACAAAGGTACATAAAGTTATGCTAAAATTACTATTGTGTTATGTACAAGCTTTAAGACTAAGCATTCTTATCCTTAGTTTACTATTTTAAGAAATCACAGACACGTTATCAAAAAGCCCCTTGTAAAAAGAGATATGTTTGTTAGTTATCTCTTATAATAAAATAAAAGATTAGTTAGTGTTTAATGTACCCTTAAATTTGAGATAGGGCAATGTTTGAATAAGTACAAAATTTATTTTGTTGCATGATAAAGTACACCAAACTTAACTTACAGCTGAATTTAGTTGAATCAAACATATCAAATAATTATCCAGGTTTAGTGTAGTGTCAAATCAGTAAATGCATATTTTCTTACACATTTAGACTAGCACCTAAAGATCAAAATTTGTTAATTAGATAATCAAATGCTTTTAACTACTTATGTTTGTTTATCCATCATAATATAATTATACTTTAAGTGTCTATTTTACTTGTAGCAAACAAATACAACTATATATGTTTCCAACTTTATTTTAGGACCATCAAGTGCCAAAAAACTTTTTGGAGACACGCCACTACTGACAGCAGAAGATCTGGTGAATGTCCAAGTCAACACTGGTTTGTCCAATTCCTCAATGAATAAATTGGTGTCTACCATAAACAAAGTCACCAAAAGTCACGTTGTGGAACCCAACTTTAAAACAAAGTTTATTGAGATTGGAAAGAAGCTGTCTGCTCATTTCACTTAAACTGACATTAAAGTCTGCAATGACAAATCACAGAGAAGGAAGCAATTGGTTGTACACTGCAAAAACCTAGGAGAACTTCTGAATGATGTCCTGCTTCAAAGATAAGTCTATACACAGCACATTGTGAAGCTTGGTCTAGATGGTGGTGGTGGCTTAAGGTTAGTCTGGGCATTCAAGAGATGGAGCAAGTGTTAGGAGTTCTTGCAAGGTGGAGTCTAGGTCTCCACCTTGCAAGAAAACCTTGACATCACAAGTAGCTAAAGAAAGTGGAGTGAAGTGTCAACTTCTTGATGCTGTAGCAGAAGAAGTTCCAGAAAACTACAACAATGTAAGCAAAATTTTGAATCTTATTCATCCTGAGGGTGCCCATTTCCTCATCTCATGTGATTTGAAGTTAACCAATATTATCTGTAGTTTGCAGTCCCATTCAAGCTCTCACCCATGCATTTGGTGTGAAATTGACTCAAAGGATTTGTCTGCATGTGGAAGTCCTCGAACATTCGGTTCATTGAGAAAATGCTTCAAAGCATTCCAGGACAATGGTCAGGACTACAAAAGAGCCAAAGATTTTAAGAATGTTGTCCATGAGCCTCTTTAAGCTTGCCTGATAATGTCCTAGTCTTTGACTTCATTCCACCAATGGAACTCCATCTCTTACTTGGAGTAGTCAACCATCTGTTAAGAGCATTGAAGGAAGAGTGGTTGAAAGCTGATGAGTGGCCCAAGGCTCTTCACATCAAGCCTCAGCCTTTCCATGGTGGTCAGTTTGCAGGAAATGAGTGTAGAAAACTCCTCAAAAATGTCGATATCCTTCAAAGGCTTGCAGAAGAAGACTGTGCGTTCATTATTTTTGGCATTGTTGATGCACTGAGAAAACTTGATGCAGTGGTGTCTGCCTGCTTTGGAATGACCCTGGAACCTGACTATTATGAAAAACTATCATCATTCCAAGCCTCCTATCTGGCTCTTGACAGAGTAAGTGTTATTCCAAAAGTCCATGCAGTGTTTTACCACATCAAACACTTCATAGAAAAGAATCAAGACTCCCTTGAAAAATATAGTGAGCAGGCCACTGAAGCTCTTCACCACAGCTTCAAGTCTCATTGGAGCAGATACAAGAGGCCAGTAGACCATCCAGAATATGGAAAGTGGCTGCAAACTTGTTTTGTGGACTACAACAGCAAGAATATCTAAATTGAAAGTAAAAACTATTTTTTTGTTCTGCCAGTAAACTAAGATTTTTTTTTTTAGGAATGAGTAACTTAAAACTTTCTTCCTTCTTAGAACACACAGAATACTTCTTTTTATTCCTATCAATATTATGGACATGATTGTGGTTTCATGTGTGGTTAAGAATGCTTTGCAATGTAGAATTTAAAAACTAATATTTACTAAAGAATACATCACTTTATGAAAATGTCACAAATTTTTTTAGCTCTTTACCTTATGCTTTAATCTAGTTATGTACACATATGATAATATTTATGTTTAAATATAAGCTTTCAAATTTGAATGCTCTAGAAAATCAAAATAAAATCTCTCTATTGTATAGGATGTAATTTTCAAATCAAATTTTCTTCCAAGGACGGTTACAGATGATTTCAAATTTTACATTTTTGTGATCAGGAATATTACAAAAATCTTCCCTTAAAAGGGTTTTTCTGGAGGGTTTCAAAGTAGTTTCTACCAATTTTGGACAGGTGTGAACTGTAAGATTTTTGTACTTTTCTTTCCTATAATAAAGAGATGTCTTAATATATTTACTTTGCAGGCTCGTAAGAACAACGGGCCTGCGAAATAAATATTTTTTTTTTTAAGTCATTTTTCAGTCAATTTCTTCAAAATTATTTATTTGAAAAATAATAGGAGGGGCAAATGCCCCTGTTGCTCCCGGGTTGCTTTAAGCCTGCTTTGTATCATATATTTACACAGCTCTACACAAAAGTTTAATCAAGATGGTAATTTTAATCAAACTTTTCACAGTTTTTTTAACTAAAAAAAGTCAGGAAAAGATATTTAATTAATATTTTTCATTTTTAAAAGAACAACTCATAACCTATCCAATTAACATTAATAAGATAAGATAGTTAAAAAAACAATTTAAAAAAATTAAATAAATAATTACATAATCATTAAATGAGTTGCATAAAAGTTTATTCTACTTAAGGTTTAGGAACACGAAGAATAAACAAAAAAAAAATACAAAGTTAATATTCAGATGCCTTTTTTGGCTTGATAGCAAAAAAAGGCCTTGTCTGCATTGAGTCAACCAATATCATGCACACCTTATGTGGCACTTTTAACCAGTACTGATTCAGAAGTTACTTCTAATACTGAGTTAATTGTATTTGATGGTTTACCAATTGATTGTTGATCCATGACCAAATATTTTCTACTGGGTTGATGTCTGGTGATCTAGTGCACCAAGGCAACAAATTGATCTTCTTCGTGGTAAATCAGTTTGTAATAATATGTGCTGTGCTGGAGCCCAGTCTTGCTGGAAGATGTGTTGCTTGCTTCTGCCATACAATTGCCATGTCAAGTATTTTGCTTACATTTTGATTAGAAAAGGATTGGTTAAATATTTGAGCTAGCATATTGTTGCTGAGCGAAAGCTTTTTTTTTCTGATTCTGATTCTAAGCATGTCTACAATGTTACCTGATAGCTCCCGGGTTTTCACTGTTTTTCATCCACAAAATTTAGAAAAAACCAAAAAATTACTAATTTCAACACTGCTATGATTTGACCAGTCTAATAACTTGTTCAGACACTGCTTTTCTAACCATTAGCAATTTTAAAGTTAAAAAATTGCAGTTATTCTTCTAGATAATATTCTAGATAATTTTTTGCAATTAAAATATTTTTTTGTAATTTTGAAAATATTTTTTTTATATAAGAGTCATATAAAGTACTCTTTATATTCAAAATTTATTGGAAGTAATGTAGTGTGTGCAAATATTATTTTTTTGTCTACTCAATACAAACATAAATAGCAAACTGCAAAAAAAATTAACTAAAGATCTATATCTGTTAAACTTTAAATGTATCAGGTAACCAAAAAAGTTCGTGCGGTTTTTCCATATATAATAAAAACACACAAAACGACAAAAGTAAGTACATTTATTCATCAAAATAGTCACCATTAGCATCTAAAACCTTTTCCCAACGTAAAACAAGCTTATTTATTCCACTTCTAAAAAATTCTCGGTCCTTTGAGTCTATAAAAGCTTTCAACTCCATTTCAACCGCATCCTGGTCTCGGAACTGCTGTCCTTTTAAATGATTTCCCAAGGAAAGGAAAAAATGGAAATCAGTAAGGGAGAGGTCTGGCGAGTATGGTGGATGAGGCAAACTCTCCCAACCAAGGCTTTGGAGCTTGTCCTGAGTCACGCGAGCGGTGTGCGGTCTCGCGTTGTCGTGGAGAAGCAGAACTCTTCTCCTGTGCACCAGTGCAGGCTGCTTTACAAGCAACAGGTCGTGAACTCGTTGCAGCTGTGCTGAGTAGACCAGTCCAGTAATGGTTTGGCCTGTTGGGAGCAGCTCGTAATGCACCACACCAGCTGTAGTCCACCAAATGCAGAGCAAAACCTTCCGCTCGTGGAGATTGGGCTTGGGTGTCTTTGGGATGGGGTCATCGGGGGACAACCAATGGCAGCAACGCTTGGTATTGTTGTACACAATCCATTTTTCGTCGCATGTCAATAAACGATCAAGAAAAGGCTCAATATTGTGGCGTGATAAGAGTGAGGTGCAGATCGTAAGCCGTTGCTTCTTGTTGTCGATCGACAATTTGTGCGGAACCCACCGACTCAGCTTCCACGCTTTCCCAATCGCATGCAGATGCAGGCGGATGGTTTCAACACTCACAGCAAACCTCACTGCAAGTTCTTGGCAAGTTTGGCTGGAGTCAGACTCGACAGCGTCCTTCAGTTCATCCTCATCAACCAACAATGGGCGTCCAGAACGCGGCAGGTCTTCGATGGACTCATCTCCCGAAGAGAATTGCTGAAACCACTTCTGTGCTGTGCGTTCACTTACTGTACCTTCTCAAAATGCTGTGCAGATGTTTTTGGCTGCTTGTGTTGCATTCCTTCCAAGTTTGAACTCGTAAAGTAAGCAAAATCGAATAATCGTTGGTTGGGTTGCCATCCTTTCTTTACACAAAACCTTTCCTGTAAGCTCGTTACAAGCCTACACTATATATGCAGCAACTGCGCGTGACACACGCGTTCTATTACGCAACAAAGCTACTTGCCTTGTGCGATGTGGGTGTTGTAAAAAATGCTAAAAACAATTCAATTACCGAAAACCGCACGAACTTTTTTGGTTACCTAATATAAAAACTGGCACATAACATGAAAAAATCTTGATTAAACTTTTGTGCATAGCTGTAGATAGGTTCTGACAATGAGATCAGACTTTTTTTATATATATACAGGGCTTGCGATGAAGGAAATCGTCAAGCGTGTTATATCGCGCTCGTAAAATTAGAATATGTTTTCATCGAGCGTGATCATGTGTGCTCGAGATAACGTCGGCGAGCGCGATCATGAAAATTGCTGAAGGCGATGCTCATAAAAAGCTTTTTATTTTTTATATCTTTTTTAATTTGTTACATAATTCTTTCGTCAAAAAATGTTTCAATTAGTATCATACTCATGAAACTACTTCAACGAAGTAGATTCTTATACTTCCAAACTTCTTGTATATTGTCAGATCGCGATTTTATTTTTAACTATTTATGTTATAAAAAAATAATATCAAACTAAAACACAACTTCTTATTGATTTAGTATTGAAGTATAATTTAGTGACTTAGTTTTGCCTCGTTATTTTGATATAAGTATTTTAAAATGTTACGCTGTAAACTTAATTAACAGTTAATGGTTTTTATATTTCTTGATATTTTTTATTCAAATTAATTATTTAATTTTTTTCTAAAACTTCTTTTTCAAATTACGTTTTTTTATCTTAAAAAAATAACACAAGAATAATTTGAAATAATAATATATAAGAATAATAACTTTCCATTTAATAAATATTGACATCATTACTTTGTTTCCTTTTCAAATGTCCTGGATTGCGAACATTCTAAACAACAGAATCGTTTTAAATTTGAGTTAAAATAAATAATAGTTAATAAAAAACCTATAGTGTGAACAAAAACTAATTTTAAAAATTACTCTATTATTAATATTTATTTTTATTATAAACGATGTGTGGAATATTACAAACAATAAATCAAATAAATCTTAATTGATATTTTCACAAGATTAAAAAAATACTCTGCTGTTTCAATTCTCTTATAATGGTTTTCTAATTTTCTGTTCTTATTTTATTTGAGCATTTTTGTATTCACATTGCGTATCCACGTGCACATTCCATTATTGAAATTTGTGACTATTAACGACTTCAAACTGCTTATTCATTACGTTAGTGCAAAAGAGAACGACGTAGTGCTTTTTATATTTAATATCAGTGCTTTGATAATAGAATATCTTTAATAAAAATCTTTGTTAAATATTTTATAAAAATAAAAAAATAATCCCAAACTATTGGACGAGCGTTATTTTATATGCTCGTTATAAGCTGAACGAGCGTTGTTTATCGCGCCTAGAACGTTTGAAAATACAGTAGACAGACGCGTTTTACGAGCAGAGCGCGATCGTGTTCGCTTTATTACAAACCCTGTATATATATATAATATTGTTGATATGATTTGTATTTATAACATGATTTTTTGTAATTTATTCTTATTTAAGTCTTTATTTATAAAAGTTGTAAACTTGTATAAGATTCTGAAGATATGGTTTTTATGATCTTTTTTCAGAAACCTTGTTTGTTTACTTTTGCAAATGAAAACATCAAATTATAGAAAGACTTTTAGCGATCTAACTATGAATATAAATGGCTAATAGAAAATTTTAAAAACAATTTATTGTTTAAACTTTTCGACACTATCTATTCAAATTTAAAGTAAAAAACTTTATGAGGAAGATTTCATACTTTTTTGATTTTTTTTATTGATTCAAAAATTTCCAATGAGATTTTTAAAAAAGTTGTTTAAGAAATTGTTAAGCAATACTATAAAGATGATTCATTATTTCATGAAATTCTGCAAAGCCGTAATCTTATAAAAAGGAAACTACTTTGACACATTTATTGCTATATAAGTTGATTCAAAAAAAAATTGCTTTAGCATTTCCTAGCATTTCTCGATAGTTAATTCTGATACTATTTTATTATTGATGATTGCTAATTACTCAAGTGGAGTAAGCTATTCCAAATAAAATAAATTGATAGCTATTAAAGATTAACAATGCCACAATATGTTTTTATTAATTTTTCCTATATTGTTCAGTAATTTCAATTTATTAAATACACTTGACGATTTTTTGATTGATTACGTTTCAATAGAAAAGTAAAGAAAAAAATTGTGTTAATTAGTATTTAATGCAAATACTCCATTTTCTATTCATTTTTATTTAACCGATGAAAAACATTCTTCGATATGAAATTTTTTAACTGTACATAGAAATATGAATTTGTTATTTTAGTTTTTGAAAGTGTAACCATAACCATATATACTTTTAATGTCTCTAAATATAAAATATATAGAAATCTTAAAACTGGATTATTTGACAAAAACTTGACAAATTCAACTAAGATAAAAATATAAAAGTTAAAATATAGAGTTCAATTATAAGTTTAACTTTTGAACTTATATTTAAACGTAATTACATTTAAATATTTTATTATTTAGTTTTACATTAAGTATTTAAACTAACATGATAATCAACGTAATAATCATGATCATTGCTATCATCATCATTTCGATCATTTTTTTCAACATAATCATGATAATTCTTATGAGTATTATTTTCATTGTTTGTTTTTTTTTATTTACCATTATTTAAGAATTACCTGTATTCGAAGCACCTTCTGATGAATATGAAGACATTTTGAAAAACCAACCTGGTTAAATAAACAGAAATTTATTTTTAATTGGTATAACACAATTGAAAAACTCAAAGTTTAAAAAAAAATATTAAAATAAAATAATAAAAAATTAGCATCATAATCATTATCACCATCACCAACAACTACATTAATTAATTTTTTAATTAATTAAGCAAAATGGATAAACAAATAAAAATATATAAATAAATATATATATAATGATAATAATAATATTTAGAGAATAAAGTGACATAGTTTGACAACAATCATAAATATGATAAAGTAATTCAGAAACACCAATAAATAAGTATAAAAAAAGGTTTTTAGGTTGAGTAAGCATCTTTGAAAAGTTCAGTTTTTAGTCATTTTTTAGAAATTTTTTTAACAATGTTGAGTCTCGCGTTATTTAAACAAATTTTTTGAAGTTCGTGCTGCAGATGTATAGAAAAATTTTGTACCAAGTGATGTTTTTGCTCAACGATGCACACTTTATTTTGATAGGTCGCTAGATAAGCAATAATAAAACTTCAGCACAAGATTTCAGAATGTCAGTAGGAATAAGATCAAGTGATGCCTTGAGTTTGAGATTTATATATATACATACATATATATATATATATATATATATATATATATATATATATATATATATATATATATATATCAGGCCTTGTTACGAGATTTCGCTGCTTAGCGAAAACGCGTAGCGCATTTCTAAGTAACTCAACTCAGCAAATATATTTTGCATCGTTAGAAGTTATATTGCGTCACTAGCGTCTTTTCAAGTACCGCATTGTAATTAAAGTTATTTTATTAACGCGTTAAAAATCATACAAACAGTTTGTTTTTTTCTCACTATAACAAAAGTTACAAATAAAATCTAAGTTCTTATTAAAAAAATTATTTTTATTATTTTCTTCAAATATGAACTAAATTTTATTTTGAAAAAAATATTTTTTTCATGAAACGTAAAATATTTGTTTATTTTCTTATGATTTTATATTTGGTTTTTGGTTATTTTATTAACTGTTATTACATTTTTTCTTATTTAATTTGTGAACTCTTTTTAATAATGTTTTTAAACAATAAAGTTTTTTTTTGTTATTTATCAGTTACCGATAACATATTCGTGATCATAATTTATTTTCGTAAATTAAATGAACGTCATTAAAACTTTACGTTATTGAATTAACAATAAACAAAATATCTTATTAATAAACTATTTACATCAAAATAAATCGTGCATTTTTTAAACTTATTATGACTAAAAATAATTTTTATATTTAAAAGGAATTTATATATTTAATTCCTTAAGATAAAACTTAAAACACTTTTTTTTTTTAACTAATTTTTAAAAGCAAAAAAAAAATTATGAAACAAACTGTTTCTTTAACAAAAAAATCTATTATTTTACAATTGCGGTTAAATGCTTTTACTTATGACTTTATTTCTTCTGAATAAACGTCACGTTAACGGTAATCAAAAGATAATTTAAATATTCTAAAAGATATAAGTTTTTGCTTAGCTCAAAACTTCTGATCGCGTAGTAAAATCGCCTTTTCTCAATCAAAATGAGAGCTGCGTAGCTATTCTTAACAAGGCCTGATATATATATATATAAATATATATATATATACATATATATATACATATATATATATACATACATATATATATATATATATATATATATATATATATATATATATATATATATATATATATATATATATATATTGCAAAATCGCAGCAATACTTGCACAAAAGTATGTAGGGTATATAACTACATGTACATATATGATAATTAGTTAGCATATGATAAGTGTTTATCATCAATCAGTCTTTAATACTGAGTTGATACCCCTTTGTTCTTGATGACCTGAGCAACGCAACTAGGCATACCCCGAATAAATTTGGCAGCAAGTTGTTTGAGACATTCGTCAAGGTGCCATACTTGTATCAAACGTTCTATCAGATCACATTTGTTAGTGGAGGGCATGCTTTAGTTCATTCCACAATCCCTCTATTGGGTTGAGATTGGGACTGTTCCCCAGCCAGTCCGAAACAGCTATGCCAAGAGCATGAAGAAACGCCATCACTGATTTTGTAGTATGGCATAGAGCGCCATCCTGCGTAAATATTCTTCTCCCTTGTCCAAACCATTCCCTCATTTGTGGATAAAGTT